>NW_027452012.1:0-32488 GCF_964194025.1 Convolutriloba macropyga
CATTTTTTATTAATGACCTACTCAATACCAACCTTCAATGGATATTTATCAGAAAATTTCTTCAGCATGAAATGAACCTATGAATATTTGTGAGATCGAGATTTTCATCTTCCGAAATTCAACAAAAGTTTTCTTTCTCAAGTTTAAGTAGTTTTCTGAAAGATCAAATAAGAGTGCCTATAAAGCATTGAAGCTCTCTAGAGACAGACTAAAAAAAGATAAAATCTACTGACAAAATTTTCTCAAAAATTTATAAATAATCAAAAAAGTGTTCTCAGCAAGGAAAAAACATTTATTAAAGAATTGTTTATACCGACAGGAGCTGCTATTTCTTTGACATATTTCTACAGATTGTAACACAACTAATATACTCTGAAAATTTCAATTTTCATCGAATACCATTTGATCAGATACTTGCAAAATATGCAAGCCCGGGTCGAGGTTTGGTCAAAAAATAATGTGAGATTAGAACTGAACGATATTTCCTGTGAATCTAAGATAAGCGTTGAAAATAGCGGTGGATATTTGTAAGATTTGCATTTTTAGCGGTAAAAAAAATTTTTTTCACCGCAATCTGCCGGTAGCTGTGAAAAATTTTCTTTCACTGTTTAAGCGGTGAAAAAAAATTTCACCGCTTCAAATTTTTTTCACCGCATTCATCGCATTGAGCGCAAATCTTACTTTTACTCAAATTCACCGCAAATCTTACATCTAGCGGTGACACCTCGACCCGGGAGGTACAAATTTTCTTTTTGTCTCAGTTGAAAAATTAATTTTTTCATTTGTTTTAATGCTGCTTAAGTATAATGATAAAAGTCGCTTTAATTGCAGATAAAGATAGTTTGTTTCTATTCAGCGCAATTCCTACAAAGTTTCAGCACTTTTCAGCACATTTCACAATCCAGTAAGGATCCAGTTCCCGTCAGAACAAACATGGTTTCATTATTAATTTTAATATTGTATGCATCGGCCAGGACACTTTGTATTGCGTTTCCAAAAGCAACCAGGTAAGTTATGACACAATTTGAGCCTAAATTCCGTCTCAAATTTGTTAGCTTCCATCTACCCTAAGAACTTCTATTCGAAACCAAATTGTTGAGTAATACCGCGATGGTATTAACAATAGTAAAGTCTATCAAGGCACGCAACAGGGGGGGGGGGGGGGGATTTGGGCGTTACTGAGGTCGCAATGGGGAGATATTTTTCAATTTTGTTTGAATTTTTTGGCTTTTTGGCAAAATATGCGGGAGAAGCGCCATAAAATTATCAAAAACTCGACAAAATTTTTGTGTCCCCCACCGTTGTAAACCAAGTAACACCCAAATGTCCCCGACCACTCCACCCACGTTGCGTGCCCAGTAAGCTATCTTTTTGGGAAAAGTTTATTTTTTTTGTTATTTTCGTGGGAATGTTTTATTTTGTTGGAGCTGTTGGGAAAAAACAGTGATTTTCTGGCGGTCTTCACCGATCTTCTCCATCCTCATTATTAAAAAAATGTTTTTTAAATTTTTTATTTTACGAACATTTATATATAGTAGACATGTGAATCAAAAACGCAACCTTCGTTCTCTCCAAATTAAAGAGCTCTCTTCAAAAGTGCTCTGTCCAAAACAAACGTAATCAATATAAATTTTTAAAGAAAATGAAACAACCATCAATACTTATGCAATCAAAAACGAGCCCAATGAAATAAAGATAGAATTACTTAAAAAACTATTGTTAGTCTCCTGGTTTTAAAGGTTGATTTGTAGATGCAATTCGAGGAATTAGAGAAAAATTATCGGGTCAAGTATTTATGCAAAGTAAATCACATTATAATTCTAGACTAAAACTATTTTCCATAGTGTTAAGCATCCTGAATGGTGACTCTTAATAATACTGCTAAAAATGATGGTATCTATCACATTTTCGTTTCCGCACATTTACTTTAATAAATAGAGAGAATCTTATTGTAGCTCCTGTCAACCACTAGTATGTAAACTGTAAAAAACCAAATTGAAGACTCTAGTTTCACTAAAAAAAATTTTATGCATAAAAAAGACACCGCAAGAATTAAGAACAGATAGGTTGATAAATTTTATTAAAAACAAAAGAAATACGAAACATCAGATTTCGTCGATTTGCTATAAATGCTCTACCAATCACAGGGTACTCTTGACACAGCCAATCATTTCTAACTATCGGCACCCGATTTCTGTTAATTTTTGGCAAAATGAGAAAAAAAGTTGTGTTATTAGTCACATGCAGTTGTGCTCCCCTTCACAGTCAGTTGCGCTGTGGTATAGTAGAACATTGTGTAAAAAGGGGCTATTGATTTGGATATACCAAATCTATTTAATTTAGTTAATCTTAATTTAGTTCATTTTGTTTATCATTTAGCTTAAGTTCATTTCCAATTTCTTGTTTGAAGATCAAATCTTCATATTTCACGTTTCTTAAATTTGTTTACATCCTGTGTTTGAAATCCCTGTATGTTCATGAAGTCTTGTGATTTGAGCGCCAAAGCACTAATTCGTATCGGACAATTCTAAACTACATTTCGTGACGCCAAACACGAGGCTAGTTGACAAAGCTAATTTTGCGCCACCAATTTTACGTATTCTCTGCACTCAGAAAATTTGATTAATAAATTACAAAATTAATCTTGAATTCGCTCCGCGAAACAGCCACTAAATCTAATCAATAAACTCTGTAATTCGGCCCCACAAATCTACTCAGAATACAGTAATCAAATCTGTATGACATGGCGCAGTCAGCTCGTGAATCTCGGAAAACGCCACTGTCGATAGAACCATTTTGGGAACGTCCTACTTCGGATCCTCCAATAAGATGGGAAAAGTGGCGCATTCAAGTAAAACTTGCTATTCTCGCTCGAGAAAACGTTACACTAGATACGCTCCTACAACGAAAACCAACAACTGTCCGACCACCAGCCGAACCAAAGTATGAGATGGCTATTGAAGATGCAACTGATGACACAGAAAGAGATCGTCAAATAAGGAATAGTCAATTGAAACTTCAAGGGGACTTGAAATGCCAAAAACTGATGGAGGCAGGCGTTCTGTGTGGAGAACGGCCATGGAACATTTGTGACCAAAAATGTGTCTCACTCTTGTACCTCAGTATTGAAACAGAGGGACGACGTCTACTAACACAAAAATTCCCTCATGATAACATATACGATCTCACCGCCCCCAAGCTCTGGGAGATGATGGAAATAGCATTCATTCGTCCAAGAAATATCACTTTCGATCGCTATGTGTTTTCTCAAGAAAACAGAAAAAGGGCGAAACGGTAGAACAATTCTACAGTATATTGAAAGAATTGGCAGAAAATTGCGACTTCGAAAACCGAGAAGAGGTAATAATTAGAGACATCTTCATCACAAACATGTTGAACGACGACATTCAACGTGAACTTCTGTGTGACACAGTTAACCCAGAGAGAGCACTCAGTATAGCTGTAAATATGGAGATGGGCAATCAGAATCAACAACGGATTTCATCAAGCAACAATAACAGCACAGAAAACAATACAATAAATGCAATACAATCCTACAATCGAGTTCGCGGCGCGAGTGCACACGGAAATCCAACAGGCAGGGTAACAGTCAACCGAGCACCGATTGGTCAATGTAAATGATGTGATCAGGCTTGGACTACAACGCACCGCTAGGTTTGCCCTGCACTGGGTAAGAGATGCAATCATTGCGGTTTGTCTAACCACTTCGCAAAGGTATGTCGAAAAAAGCTCAAAACTACACGAAATTCTCGACAAGGTAGTCGTTTTAATAATGTAGAAACTGCTGAAACTGCAGAACAAATTACGAATTCTGAAAATCAAAACGTTAATTATATAAACTATAATGAACAACTCAACTCCGATTACGATTCCTCAGACAATAAATACGTTGCAACGGTAGAAAACGTTAGCACACCGCCTAATGCACTGCAAATTATGCCGATAACAATTGGAAATACAGACTGTCATTTGCTTCTCGATTCTGGTAGTGAGTGTACTAATATTAATATGTCACTCGCAAGAGAAATAATGCTTAATTGTGTACAATCACAATGGTTGGAGAAAAAACCTCTCGAATTAAAGTCTTTTCCGAACGATATAATTGAAACCCTAGGAACTTTAAAAACGCCAGTTCGTTTTAATGATTGGAAAATTCATAAAGCAAAATTTACGGTAGTTGCAGACGGATTTCGACCTGTAATATCCGTGCACTGTTTACGGTTACGGTTTGGGTTGGATGTTATTCTTAAACACTTTAAACCTCGGAGTTACTGAGGAACATTTTCCAAGTTTCAGACTTGAATTTAATTGAACAGATGTATATGCACAATCAGTTTAATACAAAGTTAGAACTATGGCCTGTAAATATTAGAAGTTTTGTGAAGATGAGAAATGTAAAGCAATTAAAGAGAGGCAGCTCGATTGAGTACGGTTTAGTTTTGAATATGTTCTTTGGTTTCAGTCCTATCAAGGGTTAAATAATCTTAGGTTATTTTTACCCAATTTCGTTAATCTCTATGGGATTTTCTCATAGTTATTTTCTACCGCACGGGTCCCTGTTAGTTAAACTAACAGATAACAGGTTTACCTGCTTGACAAATCCCGTCATGAACAAACATTCCTTGACGTGTCCCGTCAAGATGAAACTCCATGATGACTCCCATCATTATTTTTGACGCTTTCTCTATATTGTTAAAATCCGGTTTACTATTAGTAACCGTCTCTTTTTGTTCTCCTATTTGTTTGTCAAATTTTCGAATTAAACGTTTAATATGTAATTTATGAGCATGTCATACAATATGTTTCACTATACTGCCTCCCTCTTAGAAAATGTGAGTGTTCCACTCACTCACACAGCAAGAGTTTCAAATGTCCATTTTCGAGTTCATATATTCTTGTGATTTTTCAATCCCGTACTTGTCATAAATATTACGGGCCTCCTCGTCTTCCATAATTTTCTTTGCTTGAAGAATGATTTTGAACATATCCTCACGACCACCCTTGTCCGGATGACAGTGCATTGCCAACGTTTTGTAATGTTTCTGGATAGTACTGGTTGTGGCCCCCTGTGGCAGGAATAGAAGTTCATAAAAGTTTGGAAGTCGACTGAACGGGCTCTGCGCGTTGATCGCCTCCAGCCTCCTCTGTATGACCTTCTTTGAGGTTTGCTCTGTTTTTACTCTACCCCTTAGCTTTCTATTGTCTATCTCGGCATTCTCCAACTCCCGAGCTAAGCACTCCCGCTCGTCCACCAGAGCGATACATTCCCTTGTTTTTGTTTCGGCAACATTTGCAACCTCCTCCAACTCTTTCTTCAATGTTTCGACCTGCCTCCCTCAGGACTCCCGCTGAGAAGTTGCCGTTTGGTCTCCAGCAATTGATCACCCAATCTTTGACTTTCAACTTTTAACTGCCGGAGCTCCTCTTCAAGCCGAGCCCCGGTTTTTCCCAGCATTTCGCTCTTGTCAATCTTCTTTTGTTGTTCCTCGATTCTGTGTTGCATCTCACTTAACTCCCCAACGCTAATTGCGGCTCTATCCACTATATTGGGTGGTTGCAGCTGCGTCAGTGGCACCACGTACCTTTTGTTTGAGGTTACTCCAACAATCCGATACACTTGGTGCCTGACTATCGACCTGACCTCGAACAACTTGGGTAGATAGTAGCAATAATCACCAACTTTTGGTTCTGCCATTCCTAAATATCATACACGTAAATTAGTCTAATGTATCAATCTCAATTTCTGCTATATCTGGTACAGATTTTGCCTTTTTTGCTTTTATAACTACGATGTTTGTTTCACCATCACACCGTTCAACTGTCCCTTTTCTTGTCAATTTTTGCTCCTTTGTTCGTTGTTTTAGATGATGAAAATAACCTAGTTCCCCCCTTGGGTTAATGGGTTGCAGTGCAATTACAGGATTGGTGCCACTGCGTAGCATATCGATTGAGAGAAACACGCGTACCAAACAAAATTTGATTTTAGATCCAATAAAAATAGTCATCAAATTGATGGTTATTTCCCTGGCCACATGCCAGATTTGTTTCACTTCATTACCCAAGTTTTCAAAAATCAGCAATTCATGCCACTGATTATTGTAC
Source organism: Convolutriloba macropyga (assembly GCF_964194025.1). Lineage (NCBI taxonomy): Eukaryota > Metazoa > Xenacoelomorpha > Acoela > Convolutidae > Convolutriloba > Convolutriloba macropyga. The sequence goes on from NW_027452012.1 coordinate 6,124, forward strand.
TTTAAGTCCGTGTTGAAATACTCTAGCGTCTCATGCTCATATAAACCTCCTTGTCCCTGGAAAACTTCCCTTCCTGTTATCGTCTTTCTCGAATGCCTTAACCTTTGGGCCCTTTTGCTAAGTTCCAGGTCCTTGTCATTGAAAAGCCCTTCCATTGGCGCCGAAGTTGACCAATTGACGTTAACTCTATAGTTAGGCATATCATTGGGTTTTTCAATTAATTGTATCCTTCGCCCATCTGTTATCCATGACCCATTCTGCAATTCAAGAGCGTTCGGGTACATGGGGTTGCAATTAATCAGTGTGAAATTTCTATAAAATACTCTAGAAATGGGGTCCATGTATCTATTTACTTCTGAGGTATTGTCAGAAAACACCCTAACTGGTACTTCCTCAGTACAAAACTGATTTTCGACAACATGTACGATTACTTTAGCGCACCTATGGACATAAAGTATTCCTCCCGCTCTTTCTGCGTGTGTACCCAGAGCGTTTTGTTGACTTAAGAAAATTTGGTGTGAATTTCCATTAATTGATGTCGTTAGAATCATAGCTCTGTGCAGTTTTTCTATGTGACAATTTAATAACTCTATTTGTTTCAGGTTTTCAAACATGCCTCTAAAATCCCATACGAAAAGTTGGTCGAGTTTTATGTCCCTGAGATCTGTCTCAGATATACCTGTTGTTGCAAAATTATTTTCTGTGGCCGTCAATTTTTTCGTTGTGTAAAACAAATTTCTGTGGTTTGTTTCAAAAAGCAGAAAACTGTCTATATGTTTTGTGTTGTTTTTCAACTGGACAACTAAATTTCTTTTTCTGTCTAATTTGCTTGTCAAGTACTTTTTGTTTCCAGCGCGGACTATTTTTGCTGTTATCGAGTCTGAATATTTAACGATCGTTAAGATGTTTGGTTTTTTGTCTTTGTCAAACAGATATTGTACTGAATCTATTTCAAATGTGTCTCCTTGATATAACAAGGTCTGCTCCTGCTTCAAAGGGTCTTTAAAATATAACCATGTTCCTTCATTTGCTTCCCTAGTTTCAATGAACAAAGTCCCCATAAAACTTCAGCATTTATCATGATGTTACCTTTCTGTGTTTCACCTTTTGGATTGATCCAATCCACGGGGTAGACATAATTCACTCCTTTCTCATCTCCGCCTTTCAAAGTTTTTGATATCTTCTGAACAAATTCAGCGTCGGTTCAGTCAACATTCATCTCGTTGAGGACTTCTTTGGGAGCATTGAATTCAAAATCCCCAAGAGCCGGTAACCGCGCCTTGTGTCCCTGCCATAGACAGACTGATTCTTTTATTGGGTAAAACGTTGGAATTGTTTGTGATTTTTCGTTTAAGTAAGTTTTGTCGTCATACCAACTACTTTTTATCAGCACAGTTACTGTATATGCAGCCCTGTACATGCAGTATTTTAGTTTATTCATGCTGCTTTTGGCGTACATCAGTCCTCCTTTGTTTACCTGCTCCTCATTTATATGTGACGTTTCACAGTTTGTCGGTTCCGTCATTGCAAATTTCTGCGTCTGTAGATTGTTCTCAAAATCATACCCCACAATCTCCAAGGATTGTGAAAAACCTAATATGCTAACCAACTGAAGAAGTTTCCAGTTCAGCTGCACGATCCAATGTGGGTTCCACGCCCTCTGCATTTTGTCGATAACCTTTTAAAAAAATACATCATTATCAAATTTTTCATCTGCATCCTTGATTAAAAATAGTCTTTCAGTTTCCGTGGTCTTGTTATTCCCGACGCACTTCGTGTTTGATATCGTCGTTCGGCGACATTTTGCGAAGTAGAAGCCGTGCTCCTATTCGGAAATTCTTCGACTTCACTCCTTTCGGATGTTGACACCAGACTATCCCGCTTCTGCTGTGTAGCTACTTTTGGCGCAGGTATCTTTGTGCTTCTGCTCTTATTGTTGGTGTTAGTATTTATTGATTCTCTTGTACTCCCACCCATAGGTGTTTGAAACGATTCGTTTTTGACAGTATCATTGTGAGTTTCAGTATTAGGGTTAATTTGACTAATATTTCCTTCAGTTTGAACTTCTCTTCTTTCTGTGTCATTCAATTTTGGGGTCATTCCTTCATTTTCCACAAAATCATTGTCCTCCGTAAGGTCGTTTTGTGTTATTCTTGGTTCAATCTTTCCCTTCTTAGGTTCTTTTTTATCAGTGCTAGCTTTTCTACTGTTAAAACGTTTGAGTCGATCGAAGTGGACCTTTTGTTGTTTTTTTGTTTTCACATCCTCAATAACAAAGTTCAGATCGTTTAATATTTCACGTATTACCTGCGGTCCGCTGTAAAAGGATTTAAATTTCTTTGTCTGGCCATTTTTAATTCTGGGGTTGAACACCATTACTAAATCACCTACTTCATATTGTGGTCCAAATGTGCTACGGACATAGTAGGTTTTTTGTCTTTCTTGCTCCACATCCATGCTTTCCCGTACCAGCTCATGGCACGTTTGTAGTTCGTCTTTCAAGCAACCAACGTAATCACTCAAAGTTGGGTAGATTTTGGTTTGTATTGTTTGATACATGCAATCAATCGGCAGCGCGCTTGATCGTCCAAAAAGGAGGTAAAAGGAGCTGTACTTCGTAACAGAGTGAATTGATGATCTGTACGCCATCATTACTAGCGGAAGGTAGTCGCTCCAGGTGTTGTGATGTTCACCCACATATTTTGCAAGACTCTCTTCGATTGTGCGATTGGTGCGCTCTATCATTGCGTTTCCTTGAGGGTGATAAGCTGTTGTTGAAGTCCTGTTAATTCCCAGCTCTTTACACATGTTCTTGAAAAGATTTGACAAAAAACTACTGCCCTTGTCGCTATGAAGATTTGCCGGACAACCAAACATTGAAACCCATACGTTTACAAATGCCTTAGCTACCGTTGAAGCTTCTTGGTTGCTCATGGGAATTGCTTCATACCATTTTGTAAACTGATCTCCAATTAACAGAATGTATTTGTTTCCGCTGGACTCGGGTAAAGGTCCCATAATGTCTAAGGCAACTTGCTAGAACGGATGACTTGGTTTCCACGTTGTCAGGCTGTGTATGTGTTTCTGGTGTGGAGATTTCTTTTGACAGCATTCTTCGCAAGAACTTACCCACTCGTGGACATCTTTTTTCATCCCGGGCCAGTAGAATCATTCTCATACCCGATCAAATGTCTTTGCCATACCCAAGTGTCCGCAATGTTCATGAAGGAAAGGTAGAATTTCTTTTAAAAGTGATCTCTGGATGACTATTTGTGTTAAGTTATTAAATTCGTCAATACGCTTCTGTCTCGATTAGATCATTTTCAATCCGTAAGTTTCTGAAATCAGTCCAAAGTTTCGACATTGCCCTAGAGGCTCCTGCCATGTGTTTTCTTTGAGGGCGTTTCCCGTTTTCAATCCAGTTTCTTAGTATAATGAGGTCGGCTGCATTTTTCTGATGTTCAACTAGTTGTTCAACAGATTTCCCTAGTCCAATGGACCAGATATTTTTTTCTTCCGTATTTATTTGGCTCACTTGATCGCAGTCTTTGACTTGGTCTTCAGTCTGTGGAACTCTCGACAGACAGTCCGCGTGAGGGATCTTTTTTCCCGCTTCCTGTTTGATTTCAAAGTCAAACTGTCCGAGCTTTTCTATCCATCGGGCCAATAATCCGTCTGGTTCCTTAAAACTATGTAACCACGTGAGGGCCCTATGGTCAGTAACAATTAAAAATTTTTGTCCCAGAAGATAATTTCTGAAGTGTTGAGTAAAATAAACTATTGCAAAAAAATCTCGTTTTGTCGCAGAATAGTTTTGTTGACTTTTGCTGAGCGTTTTGCTTGCGTAAGCAATAACTCTTTCACCCCATTGTTGTCTCTGGGAAATAATTGCGCCAATGCCAAACAAAGAGGCGTCGGTGGTTAACGTATAGGGATCCGTGTCATTCGGATAACCCAAAATTGGTGCTTTCTGTAAAGCTTGTTTTAGTTGTTCAACTGCTGATTCACATTCCTTGCTCCAAGTAAAGCGTTCTTTTTTGTTTAATAGCTTATAAAAAGGCTCTGCTATTTTTTCGAAATCTTGTATGAAGCTTCTGTAAAAGCCTACTAGTCCTATTATAGCTCTCAATTATTTTATTGTTCGTGGGCTTTTCATTTTACTGACTGCCGCTACTTTCTCCGGATCCCCTTCTACGCCTTATTTGATACAATGTGTCCCAGGAAATGAATTTTTTTCTGAATAAACCTGCATTTTGAGCCTTTTATTTTCAATCCAGCGTCTTTAAGTCGCCCAAGTACGAGATCTAGGCGGTTGAGATGCTCCTCAAAGGATCTAACGAAGATGATTATGTCATCCAGGTATACTAAAGCCACTTCATAGGAGAGTCCCGACATGATCAATTCCATTAAATTTTGGAAGGCTCCTGGCGCTGACGCCAAACCCATGGGTAGTCTCTTCCATTTGTAGAGTCCCATTGGAGTTACAAAAGCTGTCACGTTCTGTGACTCTTCATCGAGTGCCATTTGAAAATATCCCCATGTCAAATCGATATTGGAAAAGTAACAATTTCCGTCTAGAGAATCAATAACGTCATTTATTCTGGGTAGCGGCCGACTGGTTTTCTCGATTTGTTTATTCAAACCTCTGTAATCGACAACTAGTCTGTAGCTGCCATCTTTCTTCTTCACCAATATTGATGGTGCTGCCCAATACGAATGGGTTGGTTCAATTAATTTTGCATCCTCTAGATCTTCGACAATTTTTTTCATTGATTTTCTTTTATCAAAGCTCATACTGCAATAACTTCTTCTGAACGGCTGTGCATCCTTGTTGAGTTTAATCTGGTGTTTAATTTTGTCACAATATCCTAATTCATTTGAGTTTCGTGAGAAGACTTGTTGATGTCTCGTGAACAATTCCTGTACCTTCTCTTTCTGCTGGTCATTTAGTTTAGAACCTTCCAAGTTTGCGTGTGTTCCCATTTGAAACGTTTCCAATGTTTTTGACTGATTTTGATTTGTGAAAATTCCATTCACAACTAAGTTTTGTTTGTTTTCAATGTAAGTTCCCGCTTTAGTTCTTTTATACACGGTTACTGGTGCGTCCGTTAGATTTAACACTTTTGTCAAACTCCAACCATCTTCCATTGATATCATACAGGCGGCTAAAAGTAAACCAGTCTTTAATTCAAAATCTTCAATTGCTTCCACTAATCCTTCCACTCCCGGAATTTCTTCTCCGTTTTCATCAGCTAATATAATTTTCATTAGACTTTCGTTTTTACTCTGTATATAAGTGTTTTGTCCCCCAATTGCAAAAACTTGAACACCTTGCGTTTTCTCTGTGGTGAGCGGTATTGAAATTTTGAAGTGACTGCTATATAGTTTCTCTTCGTGTAAGTTCAATACACATTTATTGGTTTTCAAGAAATAAATTCCCAGCAGACATTCTATACCTTTGTCTGCCGTTATCACAAACTCTTGTTCAACCTCCGGTAGTCTTGGTTGCAACTGTACCAAAAGCGTTACTCTGCCTAATGTTTTGACAGCTGAGTTATTGGCTGTTAACACTCGTTTTGTGTATGTTTGTACAATTCCCGGTTTTCCCAGTTTTTCGTATGTGGACCAGCTCAAAAGCGATATACTACTTCCACTGTCTATTAATCCAACGCATCTGTTCCCATGAAGTATGATTTCTGCGTTTAGACATTTAATTGTGTTTGTCGAACAAACTCTAATGACATTGCAGTTCTCGGTGGTTTTCTTTTCAAGGGCAGTTTCTTTTCGAGTGTTGGGAACTTCCACATAGGAAACAATTTCGACAATTCTTCGAAAGGTGTCCTTCTTGTCCACAGGCTCTGCACTTGAAACTATGCCTGTCGTTCCTACTAGACGGTTCCTCTCTTCCAAAAGATCTGTCTCCGTGACTAGGTCCTGGCGTTGGAAATCGCCGCCGATCGTTAAACCCACGATCTTGTTGCTGTCCTCTGTCACGTCTGTCGTCACCCCGCCGTCCCCGGGAACCACTTTGCTCCCTAGATTGATTTCGACGGTTTTCTCACTGTTTGTCATCTACTGACAATTGGTTCACAAGTTTGGTGACAGCCTCCACTAAATCTTTTGTTTCATCTCGTCTAATTACCGCAAATTTTGGTGTTTGCTCTTCCTCCTCTATTCTTGTTACAGCTTCCAGATGCATTGCTCTTTCCAAAACTGTTTCAATTTTCATATCCTTGTCGCCGATTTGCTTTCTGAGATCTAACCTCACCTGACTATGGTTGATTCCTTCTAGAAATCCTCTCAGAACGAGATGGTCTCTAATGACTTGCGACTCCGTTGGGTAAGCTTTCAAAGCCAACTGCTTTACATCTCCCAGAAAATCTGTCAGTTTTTCTCCTGGTTGCTGTACGCGGCAAGCTAGCCGTCCCCGGAAAACAACCGGTTTTTTGCTGTAGTGTTCTCGAAAAGCTTTAACGCATTCATCATAATTTTTTCGTGTAGCTTGCGGTAGAGTGCGATAGAACTCTATGGCAGATTTTTGTAGCCTGAGTGCAAAGTAATGCGGCCGTTCATCAACTTCGCGAGCCGGATCTCCTTCAGTTCTTCTCCACTTTTGTAGTTCCGCTAATAGCTCAAAATGCGTCACGTAACTTTCCAAGTCGTTTGAACCGGTAAATGCTTCCGGTAATAGCATTCTAGAGGTTGAGCCCGTTGCCATTTTATTGTTCCCCTACTTGTATCGTGCCCTTTTAAAACTTTGTTAAGTTGTTGAAATTAATAGTTTCTACAAAATAATTATCAAGTAGATTGTCACTGGAAGGTGTTTTCTTTTTTTATCTTTTAATTTCTATAGCACTCTCTTTATTTTAATGTTTAAAAAAACTTTTGTTAAAAAAATCTAACGCCTATTTCAATACGGTATTTCTTTTTGTACTTATTTCTTTACTTTTCTTTATATTTAGGGAAGTTTTAATTTACAGTCTTATAGACGACTGTCCCACCTAATTTCTCTTTTTTTTATTTTAAAATGATTCTGTCGGAACTTCGATTTTCCCTTTTTTTATGTTTTTAATATATTTTCTTTTCTGTTTACGGGAAGGATGTTATTAGGTGCTTTAGTTTCTTTTACTTATTCTGCTTATTAGTACTTGATCAACTTTTTTCGCTTTATTTTCTCTTTTTTTTAATGGTAGTTTCAGAAAAAGTCAATATATAACTTTCAGCAACTGTTTCAATTGATTTAACAACGCGACTATCCCGCACTGTTTTTTTCCGATGGTTACGCCGCTCGTTTTCTAAAAGTCAATTTAGTAACTAAGGTTAAAAGAAAAAAATATTTCCTAGACTAATAAGAATTACGCAGTGGCGATCAGTTTCAAATACGAACGACAAAAATAAGAAGGAATTTTTTATTTCTACTCACTTGGTAAGATGGGGTCTTTCCTTACAGGGAAGTTTCTGTCTCCACCAACGAGTAAAAGATAGCACCACGCGAGTAATTTCTCACTTGTTTTACTGCGACTGATGTCCTGTGACTGATGTCCTCCGCTGTGGCTTCTGCAATTGATTCCCACAAAAGTTGGTGGAAATTGGTGGTAATTGAAGATTTGTTATTCTAAATCTTTGTGTTTGTTTCGAGAATAATTCGATTCTCGAAGTTTTTGGGATTAAAGTGCTTTTTAATTGCGTCTCCCTACCGACAAATTTAATAAAGATTTTAAAATGTTAACTTTCTTTTAAATCTCTGTCGCCAGTGTAATATCCGTGCACTGTATCCGTGCACTGTAATATCCGGTTACGGTTTGGGTTGGATGTTATTCTTAAGCACTTTAAACCTCGGAGTTACTGTGGAAAATTTCCCAAGTTTCAGACTTGAATTTAATTGAACAGATGTATATGCACAATCAGTTTAATACAAAGTTAGAAATATGGCTTGTAAATATTAGAAGTTTTGTGAAGATGAGAAATGTAAAGCAATTAAAGAGAGGCAGCTCGATTGTGTAGGGTTTAGTTTTGAATATGTTCTTTGGTTTCAGTCCTATCAATGGTTAATTAATCTTAGGTTATTTTTTACCCAATTTCGTTAATCTCTATGGGATTTTCTCATAGTTATTTTCTACCGCACGGGTCCCTGTTAGTTAAACTAACAGATAACAGGTTTACCTGCTGGACGAATCCCGTCATGAACAAACATTCCGTGACGTGTCCCGTCAAGATGAAATTCCATGATGATTCCCATCATTATTTAGGATGCTTTCTCTATATTGTTAAAATCCGGTTTACTATTTGTAACCGTCTCTTTTTGTTCTCCTATTTGTTTGTGAAAATTTCGAATTATACGTTTAATATGTAATTTATGAGCATGTCACACAATATGGTCCACTATAGACCCATCCTTGGACGGGACCTGTTTGATCTATTGGGAATAACAATTTCAAAGAAACCTTGCCCAAATACAGAAATCAATAACACAGAAACACCCTGTGCAATCAAAAAATCACTGGCAAAAGAATTTCCTGAACTAGTCTCACGAATAAGAAAATCGAAGCACTATACGGTCAATTCAAAATTTCATAAAAATTATCGAGTTACACATCAAAAGGTGAGGAAAGTGCCCATTCATCTCCAACCAAAAGGAAAAATTGAACTTGAAAAATTGTTGAATGAAGAACATATCGAAAAACTAACAAATTGCTCTGATTAATATTTCATATCTCCGATAGTCATTACAGTAAAAAAGGATCAATCAATCAAAATAGCATTAGATTCCAAAATCCTGAATAAAGCTATCCACAAAAACAAATATCAAATGCCGAATAAAGACTCGCTAATCCAAACGATTTCACAAACACTGTCAAACTCGCCGCAAGAGACGGCTTATTTTACGACTCTCGATTTGCAGTACGCCTACAGTCAATTAAATTTACATAGTGATACGGCCTGCCATTGTAACTTCAATCTTGTAAGCGGAGATTTGACCGGAGCATATCGCCGTAAAACGGGATTTTACGGTCTTACGGATATGCCAGCCGAATTTCAAAAGCAATAGATTGTACCTCGCTGGCTTAAACAATTCATTCTGTTTTTTGGACGATATACTAATAGTGAGTAGAGGAGGAATAGAACAACATCTCGATCTTGTTCGGAAATGTTTGATAAAACTAGATCAAGAAAATCTTCAAATAAATCTTGCGAAATGTCATTTTGCAAAAGACAAAATTGAATGGCTTGGACATAGCATAACTCAAACAGACATAACACCATTGTCGAAAAAAACGGATGCAATCGAAAAATTATCCTCACCCTCAAATCTCAAAAAACTCAGATCCTTTATGGGATCAGTTCATCATCTGGGCAAACTTATTCTGAACTTGTCGCAATTATGTTTTCCACTTAGACCTCTACTTAAGAAAAATAAAGAATTTATTTGGACGGATGAACATGAGAAACAATTCAAATTGATAAAAGAGAAGATTGCCGAAACAACCGAAAATAAGCATTTAAATCCGGACTTAGAAACACGTATAAAATGTGATGCCTCTCGAAAAGGCTTGAGTTGCGCATTAGAACAACGAACTCCAAATGGTTGGCACACCGTGGCATTTGCATCGCGATTTCTGAATTCAGTGGAAGATAGATATAGCATCAATGAGCTCTAGCTATTGGGTGTTGTCTGGTCAATTGAACACTTCAAATATTATTTATACGGCAAGCCATTTACTGTAAAAACTGATCCTAGGTCCTTATTTTCGATCATGAGAGAAAATAGAGCAAATAAATCTTACAAAAGTCGACTAAGACGTTGGGTAGATCGACTAATACCTTTTGATTTTACGATCGATCATCTTCCTGTTTCAAAAATGGGAGTAGTTGACTATATCTCTCGCGACCCACAACAAAAAGCCGTTAATATATCTGCTTATGACGAGCAAATCATAGTTGCTAAATTGCATGTGATTATGCGCAGCGCGAAACGCTTTTTTATTAAATGCCGAGAATTACGTCGACTTTGCAATGCGAAATCCACTTATAAAACCAGTCTCAAATACGAGAAATTCCAATAGCAAATTATGTAGTGAATTCGCACCGCGAAATCCAGAATATTCTGCAATTATGGAGAATGATAATTCAATTAGCAAATTATAACCAATTAACTCAAATTTCAATCTCCAGTTCGAGACAGTAAACATTCCGCATTCGATTTTTGCCTTGAACCGTTCTACTGATCAGTTGCCTACTAAATTGAATAATCTCCAACGAATTGCTAACAAGTTCAGCAGTGTCCTCATGATGTCGAACTCTGATGCAAGTAAAACAATCGACACGCTCCAAAGTTAGATTTGCCGATGAGACAGGACCATCAACGGCTCCTGCGGTGCATGCAACACCCACTACTCCAAATACTGACACTACAACAGTCACGTCACCTTCCACCAACGATCTGTATACAGATGACTTCAATTTTGCACTATCCAAAATTTTCTACAGTTCACTGATGGCCAGCCTAACAACCAAGGACGCGATCCTCAAAGAAATAAGAGACTGCATCCTGACGGAAAACGGGGATCTGTGCAAACTGATTTTAACTTATATCCATTCTTTTTGGAAGGATTTGCACGTCAAGAATGGATGCGTGTGCATCGATGAAAGAATAGCCATCCCGAACTCGATCAAGGATGCGTACGTGGAAGCCATTCATGCAACCTACCAGGGAATCTGGGGGATGACAGATATGGCGACACATGCATGGTGGCCCTACATGCATAGGGACATAGTTACAAAGACGGCAAATTGCAATCCCTGTGTTGAAATTGGTAAAATTTAAAGTCTATTAGTCCTGCTAGCAAATGGGCACCATTAAAGTTATGCAAAGTATCAAATGAAGAAATCCAAATTGATTTTGGTGGACCAATTTATAATGAAAAAAAATCAAGAAATATACTTCCTTGCATGTATAGATCGATTTTCAAAATTTCCGACCGCAGAGGTATTCGATAGAGCTAATGCAGATAATATTTTGAAATTCCTTCAAGAGTATGTTTTGCTACACGGAATACCCCGTTCAATTAGATTAGACCAAGCTCGAAGCCAAACGGGTCACCAAATTAAAGCATTTTGTAGTTAAAATAATATACAGTTAATTGAAGCTCCAATACACAATCACAGAGCGATTGGACTAGTTGAAAGGCCAATTCAAACAATAAAGAATCGTTTAGCTTGTATTAAAACGGCGGCGCGAAATCAATTTAATTTGAAAGCATCGATAAATTCCATTGTTTACCAGCTACGTATATGCCGTCAAAATACTATCAATATATCACCATTTGAGGCTCACTTTGTTAGAAAGGCTAATACTCCATTAAGTAACATATCAACAAAACCTTATCCTAAAAGTCTCACGTATAAACACATTTTGAATAAAAATTTAGATTTGGAGACAGTCCCTTGGGACGAACTCATCTCGGAAGAAAACTGGGAGGTAGAGGCCAAAAGCAACACGGAATTAGAACATAACAGGGACAAACTGAGTAAAGATGCAGCTAGAAGAAGGAACGCGGATCCAGAAAAAGAGTCCAGAATGATATCTCATCCTGAGCTCGGTTTGCCAGTACCGCGGACAGAAACTTCCCTAGCAGTCAAATTAGCCAAAAAGAAACTGAAGACCAAAAGGTCGAAGAAAAGTCTAGATGGACTGTACGAGGTTTTGGCGCCAGGTTCTTCAGTGGTATAAACAGACACCTATTTTTCTGTCATAAGAGAACCCGGAAAAAGAGACGTCACAATCCGCAATTCAGATTTGGCAAATTTTGGAACGAAAGCGGAGCGCCAAACTGAACTCCAAATGTATGCCAATAGGAGGCCCAAAATACCCTCCTGAAAAACAACAGAAGACCTCATAAATCAACACGCGAAAGAAGCAAGAAGGAAATTAGAGGGAAACAAAAGAATGACACATAGGAAGATAGCCGACGACGCTTGTGCGGTATCCTCAATTCATTCGAACGTCACAAGAGCACTCAGAGTACGCATGCCAACAAAACCCAAAAGAACAGTTATAACAGCACCAAAACAACCACCTACTGCTGACATGGGTGATTTCGCGCCGCCAATGGAACTGCCATTGACATCGATTGTAATTGCGTAGCCTCCAACGAGGCCGAAAAGGAAAGCTGCTACCAAGGCAACAGCAGCACTACAGCCATTAAATACAAAACGATCTTCTCCGTCAATAACGGAATCGGACGAGTCCTTGGCATCCGTTCAAACCTGTCCACCAACAACTTCGAGCTCCACTGCACCTTTGCGAAGTAAACGAAGACAACTAATCAAACAGACACAAATACAGAACAAATCGATTGTTACATCAATTAAGAAAGCTGCCACTCAAAGCCAACATGTAGAAACAGATTTTACATTGGGGCCATGTTATCCTGTACAGACGTATCCAACCCAGTATTACATATCACCCAATTACGAGGGCCCAGAGACGTCAATGACAGTCGGAGAGGCAGAGAGATTATATGAAAGTGATACAGATTAAAACTTCCAAAACATTACAGTATTATTTATAGTAATCAGTACATATGTTATTATTTTTCTGTTCAACTACTTCGTCGTTTATTTTGTTGAGAGGGAAACGTGGTATAGTAGAACATTGTGTAAAAAGAGTCTATTGATTTGGATATACCAAATCTATTTAATTTAGTTAATCTTAATTTAGTTCATTTTGTTTATCATTTAGATTAAGTTCTTTTCCAATTTCTTGTTTGAAGATCAAATCTTCATATTTCACGTTTCTTAAATTTGTTTACATCCTGTGTCTGAAAACCCTGTCTGTTCATGAAGTCTTGTGATTTGAGCGCCGAAGCACTAATTCGTATCGAACAATTCTAAGCTACAATTCGTGACGCAAAACACGAGTCTTGTTGACAAAGCTAATTTCGTGCCACCAATTTTACGTATTCTCTGCATTCAGAAAATTGGAATAATAAATTACAAAATTAATCTTGAATTCGCTCCGCGAAACAGCCAATAAATCTAATCAATAAACTCTGTAATTCGGCACCGCAAATCTACTCAGAATACAGTAATCAAATCTGTATGACATGCGCCTCTCAAATAAAAAGATAATCTAATTTGAACACATTGGCATTGTAATAACTTTACCTTTCCGCATTCATAGATTGGCTAAGAAAAAGCTACGATTTTGTCACATGCAGTTGGACTTGTCTTTACAGACAATTGCACTTCTCTATTAAATAGATAATCTAGTTTGAACACATTGGCATTATAATATCTTTGTTTTCCGCATTCATTGATTGACTGAGAAAAAGTTTTCATTTTTGTCTATCATCACCATAAGAAAGAATATAATAGGAAAACTGTAGATGGAAAAAAAAGCCTTCCAATGTTTGTCAATGAACACGCTTCTAGAGGCCTTACAACATTCGAAAGAAATTTACACTACTAAAGGACGTACCCAGACAAGAACTTAAGAAGAGTTTTTCAGCAAGTTGGCACGAACAGCGGAAAAATGCGATCTTAAACCAAAAATATACTGGCGACTTAGTGTTGAGAAATTTTTAACACATAAAAACTGTTTCTATTGACCCCAATGCCAAAAAAGAAAACGAGTGGAATTCTGGTCAAATGAACTTACTGAAATGATTCCAATAATATCAACCATGACTTCAACAAAAAGATCAAACGCGTGGAAACAAATACAAACAAGTTGTTGACATATTGATGTGATTGGCTCCGGTCAGAACGGCAAATACGATGAACTTAATCACGGTAACAGAAGACAATAGCTGTCGAATCATTAAAATCATTTCTTTAAAACTCAATCAAATGTTAATATCAGCTCGAATTTGATAACAGAATTCACACATCCCATTAGAGAACCCCTAAATGGATATCATTGGTTACAGGTTTTCCAAAAGTTTAAAATTCTTGTGTAACAAAAACGAAAAAATGTTTTAAACGAAACAACTGCTGCCATTATAATCAAAAGTAGATCATTAATGAATTTAATTTTCATTAATGAACTAGACGAAAGGATTAATTTTCATTAATGGACTAGACGAAAGGAGACCACCAAAAAATCATTGCTACTTCCCAGCACACCCCCCCCCCCCCCAAACAGCATCAGCGGTTCCCACAAAAAATGTCCAAACTTAGTTTTTCTTCGTCAATTCTTACTAAAACGCTATGAAATTAAGGACTGTGTCGGAAAATTTTCGTTGACTACTAGTAACAACCTTCAGAAATTTTGGTGATCAATTCTCCCGTTAATAACAGCTGCTTCGTAGAAGACTTAAAAAAAAGAAAAATTAAACCTTGTACAACTCGTGAGCGATTTAATAAAAAAGTTAATGTTAGTCTTTCGGGTTTCAACATTAATAGGTAGATTCAATTCTACGAGTTTGAGAATTGTTATCAGGCCAAGTTATCGGGCCAAGTTACACCTCGAGAAAGAAAAGTTGAAATATCTTTTAAAAAAAAAGAGAAATGCAAAATATGAGATTCGCTATCTATGCTACCGATCACAGTGTAAATATAGGGACCTCAATTTTTATTTTTTTAAAGTTTTAGGCAAAATAAGAAAAGGTGATGAGCTAAAGACTGAAAAGTGATGAGCAGACAGTTGTGCTTCTTATCACTGACAGTTTTGTTTGCTTTTCCCTTAAACAGATGCTTTTTTTAACACATCGACATGGAAAAAATCTTTGTTTTCCGCATTCAGCTATTGACGATGAAAAATTTATGTTACCTTCCTTTCAACACTCTATTCAAATAAATGGAGCAACCAAAATCCTGCTTGACACTCAAAGGAATTATGTTCAATTGAATATTAAACTGCTCCACGAAGCTTTTGTGAAGCTCAATGAGTGCAAATGTCTGATTTGTTTTATCAATTGTAAAAAAATTAGAGCAAAAGATTTTTATGAAAGATTAATTGTACATCCGCATATCATATTTCGCTTTCTTTGACAGCAATGGGGCACTGGTAGCGTCACGAAAATAGTTGAAGATGGACATATAGTTAGAACCGTACCTCCAATAGAAAACCCCCGGAGCCTAAAATAGTTTTACGCAGATAACACAATAAGAAAGGTGTAGCACGATTTAAAAAATGTCTTCCAAATGACGTCATTAAACACGCCCCTAGATTCTCTCCTACATTTGAAGTATTTGTGCAGTACTGAAGTGAGCATCTGGACACAACTCGACCGCAAAGCAACTCGACCTAGTTTTACAACGCGGCCGCAAACCAAAAATCTACTTAAAAAACTACAAAAAGTTGACAACTTTGTTCAGAAATGATTAACCCAGAAAAAAGTACCCATTGGCTGTAACTGCAATAAAATAGCCAGTGATTGTATGGGAACAAATAAACTTCTCGATTTGATTAAATCTCTTGAAACGACAAAAATAGTGTTATCAGTTGTTGCTATATCCCGGGTCGAGGTGTCACCGCTAAAAATTGCTAAAAACTGTAAGATTTGCAGTGAATTTGAGTAAAAGTGTAAGATTTGCGTTCAATGCGATGAATGCGGCGAAAAAAAATTTAAGCGGTGAAAATTTTTATTTCACCTCTTAAGCGGTGAAAGAAAACTTTTTCGTCGCTACCAGCAGGATGCGCTGAAATAAATTTTTTCACCGCTTACAGCAGAATGCGGTGAAAAAAATTTTCATCGCTAAAATCGCAAATCTTACAAATATTCACCGCGCTAATTTCAACTCTTATTTTGACAGGAAATAGCATCAAAGAAGGTGACAGATGGCGCAGTGGAATAAAATGTTGAAATGCAGGAGGTGAGAGGTTCAAAACCCTGAACGACAGTTTCTTTTTTAAAAAAATCCGGTGAAAGTGGTGAAAACCAATTTTTCGCCGCAAAAAATTCACCGCATTCAACGCCTAAAGACGCGGGCGCTTTGCGGTGAAAAAACTTTTTTTCACCACTATTCACCGCTAGTCTTACAATATTTTGGCCAAACCTCGACCCGGGATTGATGTAACTGGTTCCAATCAGAACGACGAATATAATTAGCTTTTTCACACTAACGAAGACTATAGCTACCGAAAAATGCTCAAACTATTTCTCTAATACTTAGACTTTACTTTCAGCTGTAATTTTAAAGCGGAAGTGTGCCTTGTCGAGTCTAAAAAGATAACCCTTCACAGAAGATGGGTGTGCGTACAAGGATGTTCGCAAATTCACCTAGAGAAATCTTACATGAAGATCATTTGTTACAGATTCCGCAACAGCTTGAATTTCTTGCATAAACAATATGAAAAACTTTGAAAAAAATATGAAAAAATAGAAAAAAACTGCTCACATTTTCTGATGGGTAGATTTTCTTGGCTTTCAGGAGGTTTGGTTGGCAAAAGTAATTAAAGTTTAAAATATTTAATTTTGTAGTTTCAAGACTGGAAGGGTAATAGGGCAATTTTTTAAACGGTTGAATACCGGTATTGATATCGTTCAGATTGTATAATATTGATCACTTTTCCAACATTTTTTTCGCCAATATTTGGAGTGATATGCAGGGTGTAATATTTGGTCATACGGAAGCATGAAGTAGAATAAAAACAAAAAAAACTTTTGGACTGAGCTTTTTAACTACCGAGTTCAGTTGAATAGGGTTTTTGACCAATAATTTTTTCGGCTGAGCGCAATAATTTTTTTGGGCGACTTTTGATTTTTTTTGAATATTTCGTTAAGAACCCTTAAAAATTTTAGGTGGTTAAGACGTTGATTAGGGACTTTGAGATACTCGTAAAAACAGTTCCGCGTAAAACCTGTCATCCTGGCTCAAGTATTTTTTCTCGTGCACCACAAATAAAGAGAAAAACAAAATTAGTTTTTGGTCGTCAAATTTTTCGAATTAGTAGCTAATGTAGTTAGCTCTTGCTTTTCTCAAAAAAAGAACCTAGCTTATCTGTGTGGGATGGACAGATCTTGCCAGAGCTTTTGCAAAAATTTTTGCTCTAAACCTCTTAAAATGCAGGGAAAAATTGGAGACTTTCGAAACAGTTAGCTTAACCTGTCTCTCGAACACTGCACATGCTGTGACATTGAACCAAAATTATGGTTTTCCTAGCTCTCAAGTTGATGAGAATCAGGAAAAAATTGTATGAATTTTTGTCAAAATGTTAATAAATTTGATACACCTTACAGGGAATGCTACATAGATTTCATAAACGAGAAGAAAAACAAGCGAGAAGAAAAACAGTTGCGACATTCACGCTGAAAGGTGTTTTATTCAGAAACTATGTGAACCAAAATTTTTCAAAACTGCAAACCTTATTATACAAAAGAATTTTTTACAGGTTTTGTGTTACCTGATCATTTTATTTAAATTAGTGCAGTAAACAATACATACGATGCAATATTCTAGTTCATATTAACTTGTCCTTAATTGCAACTTTTTATTCAGATCCTATTTCGTGTTTCCTGCTTGTTAGATGTCGTCTGTTCATCCCTATTTCACTTCTCGCTGTCTTATCAGACATGTCTGTCCATATTTGTTAATTTTTGACAAGCACTTCGGTTGCATTGGCCTAATTTTGCCTTTCAGTTTCAGTAATCAAAATCTTCTTTGACTTCGCTCCGCAAAGCTGATCTCATAGTTTAAGTAAGCTTTTTGCTTGGCGAACTCGAACTCTAAAATTCAAAGTGTATCTTTGCGCCGCGAAGCCGGTAGCAAAGTAACCAATTGCGACATCGCCCAGTCAGCAAGTAAACGAACTCCCCTGGGACCAATGTCTTTGGGACAAAACAACACTCAGCCACCTCTTCGTTGGGAAAAATGGAGAGATGCTATATCCAACGAAGCCTTTCATATCGAAGGTAAAAAACGACCCTGGTAGCAAGCAGTGTCTTATACATACCAGCTGCCCCCTTCAAGATTGATGGCCTCAAACCACTCATCGGTTTCGATCTCTTTGACCAACTTGGACTTGCGGTCAATCGTCATCTTAAAAAAGTGCGCAAGTGAACAAAATTTCACCACATTGCGCGATTAAAGAAGTTTTACCACATTTCGCGATTAAACATCAAGTAAAATACAAATTAGCCTCTGCTAGTTAAGAATAAAAGCGTCATTGATATAATTCTCTGCCCAAAATCAGAAATGGTAGAGCTCTCCCTGGAACCCATATACGAAGAAACGATAGTCGGTTCCTCAACGCAATCATAACGGGAACGTAATGCCCAAAACCCTCAGTAGAAATTGAACTGCCAATATAAAAGCCAACTACTCACAGCAATGGGCATAATGTGTGGATATAAACCATAGCCACTCGACGACCGAAAACCTTTTTCATTGCTTTATCTGAGCATTGGTGTGGAGGAGCGCCGAATTCAATTCAGCAAGAACCCGCACATCATGGCCGATATTCTGTCAACCGCAGAATGTTGGAAGATATTAGAAGAGGAATTCATCAAACCTCGAAATATTACGTTTGGTAGACACGTTTTTCTCATCAGAAAACAACTCTGAGGAGAAACAGTGGAATATTTCTTAGGAAAACTCAAAGAATTTGCGAAGAAATATTTTGAATATTTCATTAAGAACCCTTAAAAATTTTAGGTGGTTAAGGCGTTGATTAGGGACTTTGAGATACTCGTAAAAACAGTTCCGCGTAAAACCTGTCATCCTGGCTCAAGTATTTTTTCTCGTGCACCACAAATAAAGAGAAAAACAAAATTAGTTTTTGGTCGTCAAATTTTTCGAATTAGTAGCTAATGTAGTTAGCTCTTGCTTTTCTCAAAAAAAGAACCTAGCTTATCTGTGTGGGATGGACAGATCTTGCCAGAGTTTTTGCAAAAATTTTTGCTCTAAACCTCTTAAAATGCAGGGAAAAATTGGAGACTTTCGGAACAGTTAGCTTAACCTGTCTCTCGAACACTGCACATGCTGTGACATTGAACCAAAATTATGGTTTTCCTAGCTCTCAAGTTGAAGAGAATCAGGAAAAAATTGTATGAAATTTTGTCAAAATGTTAATAAATTTGATACACCTTACAGGGAATGCTACATAGATTTCATAAACGAGAAGGAAAAACAAGCAAGAAGAAAAACAGTTGCGACATTCACGCTGAAAGGTGTTTTATTCAGAAACTATGTAAACCAAAATTTTTCAAAACTGCAAAGCTCATTATACAAAGGAATTTTTTTACAGGTTTTTTGGTACCTGATCATTTTATTCAAATTAGTGCAGTAAACATTACATACGATGCAATATTCTAGTTCATATTAACTTGTCGTTCATTGCATTTTTTTATTCAGATCCTATTTCTCGTTTCCTGCTTGTTAGATGTCGTCTGTTCATCCCTATTTCACTGCTCGCTGTCTTATCAGACATGTCTGTTCATATTTTATAGTTTTTGACAAGCACTTCAGTTGCATTGGCCTAATTTTGACTTTCAAATTCAGTAATCAAAATTTTCTTTGACTTCGCTCCGCAAAGCTGATTTCATAGTTTAAGTAAGCTTTTTGCTTGGCGAACTCGAACTCTAAAATTCAAAGTGTATCTTTGCGCCGTCAAGCCGGTAGCAAAGCAACAAATTGCGACATCGCCCAGTCAGCAAGTAAACGAACTCCCCTGGGACCAATGTCTTTGGGACAAAACAACACTCAGCCACCTCTTCGTTGGGAAAAATGGAGAGATGCTATATCCAACGAAGCCTTTCATATCGAAGGTAAAAAACGACCCTGGTAGCAAGCAGTGTCTTATACATACCAGCTGCCCCCTTCAAGACTGATGGCCTCAAACCACTCATCGGTTTCGATCTCTTTGACCAACTTGGACTTGCGGTCAATCGTCATCTTAAAAAAGTGCGCAAGTGAACAAAATTTCACCACATTGCGCGATTAAAGAAGTTGCACCACATTGCGCGATTAGACATCAAGTAAAATACAAATTAGCCTCTGCTAGTTAAGAATAATAGCGTCATTGATATAATTTTCTGCCCAAAATCAGAAATGGTGGAGCTCTCCCTGGAACCCATATACGAAGAAACGATAGTCGGTTCCTCAACGCAATCATAACGGGAACGTAATGCCCAAAACCCTCAAAAGAAATTGAACTGGCAATATAAAAGTTAACTACTCACAGCAATGGGCATAATGTGTGGATATAAACCATAGCCACTCGACGACCGAAAATCTTTTTCATTGCTTTATCAGAGCATTGGTGTGGAGGAGCGCCGAATTCAATTCAGCAAGAACCCGCACATCATGGCCGATATTCTGTCAACCGCAGAATGTTGGAAGATATTAGAAGAGGCATTCATCAAACCTCGAATTATTACGTTTGATAGACACGTTTTTCTAATCAGAAAACAACTCTGAGGAGAAACAGTGGAATATTTCTTAGGAAAACTCAAAGAATTAGCGGAAAACTGCCATTTTGAGAATAAAAAAGAGACACTTATCAGAAATATCTTCATCATCAACTTAGTCGATCCTGAACTACCAATCGTAGTCGGTTCTTCAATGCAATCAGAACGGGAACGTTATGCCCGAAACCCTCAGCAGAAATTGAACTGGCAATATAAAAGCCAACGATTTAAAGCAAGGGGCATAATGTGTGGATATAAACCATAGCCACTCGACGACCGGAAAACTTTTTCCTTGCTTTATCTCAGCATTGATGAGGAGGAGCGCCGAATTCAAATCAGCAGGAACCCGCACATCTTGGCCGATAGTCTGTCAACCACAGAATATTGGAAGATATTAGAAGAAGCATTCATCAAACCTCGAAATATAACGTTTGGTAGACACGTTTTTCTCATCAAGAAAAAACTCCGAGGAGAAACAGTGGAATATTTCTTAGGAAAACTCAAAGAATTAGCGGAAAACTGCCATTTCGAGAATAAAAAAGAGACACTAATCAGAGATATCTTCATCATCAACTTAGTCGATCCTCAATTAGAAAAAAAAGGTTGTTGAAACAAACTGTGGAATCGAGGAAAGCTCTCGAGTTGGCAATCAACAAGGAACTCGGAATACGAAATCAGCATCAAATACAAGCTCACCACCAAACTCTTGTCTTGAAAAGCATTAACGCCCACCTGAGGATTCAGTGAACTATGTACACTCAACAACAGGACTGTACAAATCAGACTACAGTAGTGTAGAAGACAATATGGTCGCGACAATCAACCATAATCTCGAAAAAATTGAACGCTAAAATATGCCCATCAAAATTGGAAACGTTTCAGCAACACTGTTCGTTGATACAGGAAGCGCATGCAGCATATTAGATAGGTCACTCGCTACGCTAGTAACCACAAGCCATATGGATAAGCGAGAACAACAAACAGCAACTGCAAACATTTTCCAACAAGGCATTTCCTATCGAAGGTAAAATTCGAACCTGGTAACAAGCAATGGCTTGTATATACCAGCTGCCCCCTTCAGAATTGTTAGCAATGGCATCAAACCAATAATCGATTGCAATCTTTTTGACCAGCTCGGACTTGTAGTCAATCGTCATCTCAAAAAGCTAATCAAGTGAATAGAATTTTTCCACATTGCGCAAGTAAAGAAAATGTAGCTTATCAATTCCCACATCGGATATCTCGTATTGGAAGATCAAAGAACCATGTAGAGAAATCCAATTTCCACAAACATTTCTAACCACGACACCAAAAAGGCAGACGCATAGTTATTAAATTACTTAATCAAATTCCGAACTTAAAAATTTACTTGTTGGAAAAAGGATCACAAAACCTAAAAAATTACCCATACGAGTACATTATTTCACCCATTGCAGTCTCGATTAAAAAACCAATCCAAAAAACTAGCACCTGCTTCAAAATTTCTTAATGAAGCGAAACAAGAAATTAAATATCAAAAACCATCCATTGATATACTAATCGAATCAATATCTCAGCAAATTAGTGATCCCGCGTCGCACAGCATCACATAATTGTCAATACTTGATATCAAATATGCGTATAGCCATTTATATCTATACCCCGAAGCAGCCAATCACTGTAACTCTAACATAAAAAGTGAGAATATGACGGGCGCAGGCCGATTTCAAACTGGATTTTTTTGTCTCACATATATGCCTGCGGAATTTCAAAAAGCAAAGAACTACACTTTAATAGGATTAAAAAACACTATTTTTTCTTTGATTACATAATGATGGTTAACAGAGGATCAGAGGAGGAACAAACATGTGTTCGTCTGCCTTCACAGACTAAATGAACAAAATATTAGGATAAATCTACCTAAATGTCACATTGCAAAATCAGAAACAGTTTGGCTTGGTTATCAAATTTCACAAACAGGAATTTCATCCATGGAAACTAGAACATCCGCAATTTTGTCACTCGAAGCACCAAAAACTTTTTAAAAAACTTCTTTCCTGTCTTTGTTCTCTCTCGGAAATCAGTTAAGTTTGTTTGAAGAAAAATGCACGAAAATTGCTTTAACGAACTAAAAAAATGCTTCGCAAAGGCAACTGAAAATTGCAAATATAACCAGCAACCCGAAAAAAACTTGAGTTTAAACCAACGCATCACGCGCCGAGCTTGGTTCTATTTTAGAACAACTAACAGGAGACGGATTGAAACCGGTTGCATTCACATGTAGATTCTTAAATTCATGCGAAGAAAGATACAGTGTTAACGAATAAGAACTTTTGGGTGTTGCTTGATCTATAGAGCACTTGATAAACTATTTGTATGGAAAACAGTTTAAGGTGATTACATGCCACAGAGCAATATTATCAACACTCAAAAAACCGTTCAAGCAAATCCTACAACAGCCGTTGCACACGTTGGTTAGATCGACTAATACCATACCATTTACAATTGAACACATGCCATGCGTAAAAAAATGGGCTTCTTTGATGCAATTTTTGGACACCCAGACCAGAAGGCTAAAAAAAATCTGCCTACGATGAGAAACTCTTTATCTCAAAATTAGAAATAATTTCCGCATCTGCAAATTTGTTTAGTTTGAACTCAAAAGAATTCACACCTCAATTTCACATATTATTTAAAACACATGATCCCGCACCGCAAATCAGCACACAAAGTTAATCTGGTATAAACTCAATAAATAAAATTCGCATGTTTTATACCCCTTTACACGTGCATGCTTTTCACTTGTCAACCACCAAGCAAAATGCAGTATTAAATACCAGCAATAATTCAAACGCTTTTAAATATGCATACCCGGCGTCGAAATTATCAATTAAAACATCGCTCGCTAGGTGAATTCCACCTCATTCATTAGTACTCTCCAACATAAGAATGTACGCATTCCCGCAAGGCGAGAAACGCAATCATTTAAGACTGATTTCCCGCTATTATTAGACATTCTTACCATAGTTGCAAGGTTCAAACACCAAACATAAAAACAGTGCTTTTTGCCAAAATTGCTTCTCAAAATCAGTCGCATCTTTTTACTTCACAATCGAATCTTGATGGAAACAATAGATATAATTCTAAAACTCAAACAAATTTCGTAATTGAAATCACCATGACATAAACAAAACTCATAGAAACAAGCAACCCGAGTCCGAGTCGTTGAATCCTCTAGCACAGCGAATCAACTATCTACCCCAAAACTCGCTTGGCCGGCCGCATACTCCAGCGTTAACACTCGCCGCCTCACAGCAAGCCCTCAAGTACCCACAATCGACAATACAATAGAATAGGTCTTCAATAAATGTGTCCTAGCCTCCCTTACTTGCAAAGATGCTGTGCTGAAAGTGGAACGCGACTGTATCCTCACTAATAACGAGGTCCGCCTGAAGCATATTATTCCGTACATTCATTCCTACTAGTGAGACCTTCACGTGCAATCTGGGTGTGTATGTATCGACAAAAATATCGCTATCCCAAAAGTCTTGCACTTTTGGACGACTTGCACGATAGCCACCCGGGTACCTGGGGAATGATATGATGGCCACATATTGTTGATGGCCATGCATGTACAGGGAATTGATCGTCAGATCAACGCAATTTAAACCTTGCACTGTAATTGATAAGAATCTTATATCAGTAATTCCCACTGAACAATTCCACCTTCATATTCCTTGTGCTGAACCGAACCAGGCAACACAAATTGATTTTGGGGGACCTACTTATGGTGAAAAGGGCAATGAAATATATTTTCTTGCCGCATTAGATGGTTTTTCTAAATATCTCACTGCATATCCATTTGACAATGGAAACGGCCCAATTTCAATGAGGTTTTTGGAAATGTATATTGCAAATCATGGTGTTCTTCGTACAATTCGACCGGATCAAGCAAAATGGTTTGTGGGACATATAACAAAAATCTCCTGTAATAGAAATAACAAAGATTTTATTGAAGCTCCAGTCAATGATCATCGGGCAATAGGACTGGTAGAATCATCAATACAGAATTTTTAAGAATAGGCTTGCATGTATCAAAGAAAAAAATCCGCCAGAGGTTCGTTCCAAATAAAGCATGCACGAAAGATTATTGTCCATCAACTGCAAATATATAAACAAAAAAGATCTAGCCCTTTGAGGCACACTATGGTAGAAAACCCGATACCCCGCTGAGCGTAATATGTACTATACCTAAATTGTCAAACTTCTCGTACGAGAATATGATAAATTATTATTTAGATGAAGACATAGTTCCTCCAGAAGTCATCCTTTCCGATGATAGTTGGGTGAATGGATATTGGAGCAAGATGAGGTCGCGATGGGCATGACTAGAGCAACACGAGACGCAAATGAAAGAGAAAAGGACAGCACCGACGGCTAATCCCGAATTTTCAGTTCTAACATCTGCCCTACCATACTCCTCTCGGAACACGCAGTCGAGCTTAAACTAGCCCGCTAAACTCATGGAAAGAGGAGGTCCGAGTAGAACTTCACAGGTCTCTGCCAAAAGCCTGATTCAGGGTCTAACATATTAAAAGTCAGCCCTACCACATCGACAATCAAAGAACCAGGCAAATCGGTGGTCATGGTGTGCAATAGTGATATTACAAAAATCGGCACCCAACTCGAACGCCAGACTCCACTCAAAGTGTATGCTGATTGTCGTGGACGCAGAACCAGTGAGAAGTTAATGGAGGAAAAAGATCCTGAGCCTTGTTAAAAAATTCACCCGCAAACTCAAGGGTGACAAGAAAGTCAAACACAAGAAGCGCGAATCGGGTAGCGGGATATCGTCCTCGAAATCGATTGTTAGGCGCGCGATGCGGGGTCGTTTCTTAAAATTTCCCAGCATTTAGGCCATCAGAAATCAAAATTCTGCAAAAAAAGAAAACTCTTGAGTTCACAATTCCTACAACAATTGCGCTGCCAAGAGCCCGGCAACAAGTATCCCCAACTCAAGCCGACTCAAATGCAGGCAAAAGATTAAGCGGAAAAAACAGAAGAATCCCAAATTTTTACGGTTTTCAAGCAACATCCTCAGGCTCCCTGATAAAAGCTCCACCAAAACAACAAAGCCGAGCCGTGGATGTAGATATCTTCCAGCCCCCAACATTACGTTGTTAAAACCTTTCAAACAACGGCATGAAAAGCTCCGGTTAAGACAAATATATCACTTGTAATAGGATTTGTATCTCCTCTCGACCCGAGAATGAGGTACCTGTCAGATTACAAGAGCCCGACACCCAAAGATGATATGATTTCCTTGACCATTTATGAGGCGGAATTGAAAACATCTTCCGAATAGACTTTCTCGAACTCGCATACTTAAAATTATTTTATAACTAACTGTTATTTTATCACTAAGTATCACTACCTATGACAACAGTACATATTTTTTTTATTACATATGTATCAGGGGCCCTATTATTAATATTGTAAATATGTTATTATTAAAAAATTGGGGGGTAGGTGATACGTGATCTTCTCTATTTAATTTAGTGCAGTAAATTTTAACTAGAATGCCATATTTTAGTTCATATCAAATTGTCCTTCGTTCCATTGTTTTATTCAGATCTTAGTTCAAGCTTTCCGCTTGTTTGTTATTGTCTGTTCATTCCTATTTCACTTCCCGCTGTCTGATCAAACATGTCTGTTCTCATTTGCTATTTGTTGACCAGCACTTCAATTTCATAGTCTTAATTTTGAAATTCAAATTCAGTGAGCAAAATCTCTTTGTAATTTGCTGCGCAATGCTCAGCTCTAATTCAAATTGTGTTTTCGCACTGCAAAACAACAAAAGTACGACAGGCTTCTTTGTTATCTAAAAGAAAAGAAATTAACATCTGTCCTACTATATTATGTGAAAGTGTTTAAGTGGAATGAGTTTAAAAAATTAAATATAAAGAGCTAAGCATTCTCTGGTCGACTTCTTTTAGCGACAATTTGAATTGATTAAATATTGAACTTCTAAA
>NW_027452013.1:0-39290 GCF_964194025.1 Convolutriloba macropyga
TGCTTCTGTTAAAGTTTATTAGCTACAATTGAGACGCAATTTTAGGTTTGGAACACGAAGTGATATTATGGAAAAGACTGAATACTCCGACACTTAAAAATTAAATTAATAAGTAGGATGGTAAGTATATAAGGAGGGAGTTACCTGATGAAAACAAAATTTCAATTTTTAAAAATAAACAATAAAAACAGTTGAAAGCAGTGATTTGACAGAAAAGCAAGAAAATGAGAAATGATTTTCATCAAACATAAACTCTCCACTACAGCAGAACTTCAAATTAGTTACATTCAAGAAAATGTAGACCTCAATACTACAACCTTGTTAGGTAACATGAAACAATTTATTGTTTTTTATTAAGCAACTAGCTGGAATTAGTGCATTATGTACCCGCTTCTAACATCTAGTTCAATAAGTTATTCATCAGAAAAAGTCAGAAACCACTTGTGTCGAGATGAAAATTGAGTTTTAACCTTTCGCCTGAACATTTTTCTCATTTTTCCTTTCTCCTTTTTATTCCAGTCTTAAAGTCGGCTTTGGCAATAAATTGACTTATAGTATTAATTTTATAGCAGATCAGCTAACCAAGAAGAATTTGGGGAATAAATTTTGTCTTCAAAATTGCAATTGATTGTAATATTAGCAAGTTTTGTTTGAAACGTTTCGAGTATTCGTTGCAATCGAATAAAAAACAGTCAAAAAAATTAATCTGATTTTTTGTGCTTAATTTCTTTGGTTATTCAATATCCTTCTTATTCAGAGATAATGTCGAATTTCATTCAGAATTATGCTGTGATTTGCAGGAATTCGGATAGCATTGATTCTGAATTGCCCTCTTATTGAGAGGGGTTTTTAAACCGCACGAAAAATTTTATGAAATCACTTTAAGGAACCAGCGCTGAGAGTCGACGTTCTTCAGAAAATGTTCAGAATCAGTTCTGATCCTTACTGGAGCAAAGGTACAGGTCCATTTTTTAAGAAAAATAATTGATTTTATTTATGTTTCGGAAAATTTATTCAACAGGAGATAAGTTGTTGCCGTGGTGTCAGTTTTCAGAAATTAACAAAACAACACAACTTCGATTGAAATAGTTTCTCAGCCGACAGAAGATATTTATCGTATGTGCTAATTATTTGTTCTGGGGTGGGGGGTTTAAAATTTATGGGCTATAAATACTTCTAAATATCCAATGAGTTACAAAAAGTAGACAATTATAACACTGATTCGCATGTCGTACCAATCAAGATAATTTAATTGGTCTTCAATTTTTACCAATAGTATAATTTTGATGAAAAGAAATTGACAATTTGAAAATGCTCTTCAATTTATAAATCTCAAATTCGGCTCATTTCTTCATTACGAACCAGCGCCCCTATCAAATAAAATGTACCATTTGGACCTTTTGTCGTCTTTCGCTAAATTCAACGAATAATAGTTATATTAATTAAAGGTTGGGGCGCTGGCTCGTCATATCATATTCACAAGTACAGTATACAATGTATGTACTACACTACAATTACAAAAAGATCCGTTTAACGTTATTATGATGATTAATTTAAACCAGATACAGTTAAAAAGCATCGAAATATTTAGCAAAGACAAGGTTTATTACCTCTATAACTTCAATATTTGAAATAGATATTACGACTGAATAGATCTTGGATAACATGTCGTGAGCAGCAAGTCAATTCTCAGTCCCTTCTCCACAATATGATCACGCCTGTCAACTATTTGATCACCTTCAAGCAGTCGAGACGTTGCTCCGACGTCAACTTCGGTTGCCACCTCCAATTCATCGTCAATCATTGTCCATTTATCGGATTTCTCAACGTTCAATTTGCTCTTCAGTCTTTCGATTCGTTTCCAAAGCTCGTCGTTTTCGTCGGAAAGTTCCTCGGCCCGTTTTTCAACTTCTGCCAACGTTTTCTCTGCGTTTTCGACATCTATTGTTTTTGCCTCTAATTTTTCTTCCAGCTCCTTGATTTGCCGTCTCAGCTCATCGATCAGATCCTGGTCGCCATCTGAAATGATAAGCACATATTTTCGAATAACTCACCTTTACTTATCTAGAACGTACGAGGTGCAATCCGATGAAATTCTTTGATCGGACAAATTCATGTCGCTTCGGGTAAGTCTCAACCCAATATCCTAGTCTGCCTCTGAGACCACAAAAAGTAGATCTCCATCGATTTAATATTCAAGCAAAATACATAACATGATAAAATTCGCGAGCAGGACAAAAATGTGTCGTTGCAAAAAAAATAATTGAAAAGTTTGCGAATTAATTTGATCCTTCGAACCCGTTCATGACGTTTCGATTAAAATCGTATTAACATATCATTATACTTTTCGGCTGTCGCCTCGCATACCAAAAGAAGTCCAGAAAGAAATTTTAATTTTCAGATGTTCCCAATTAGATTAGCAAACATAGGGTAATCCAACAAAAATATTCTTCAGGCACAACTTCTTGCCAAATTGGGATGCCAAAGTTGAAATTGGGTTTCTTTCCACGACACATACTATAATCTTCACGTGAACGGTGCCTGTTGAAGTAATAGTTGATTTTATTTCTTATTTTTAATCTTGCATTTGCTTAAAATTATTGGAATCTACTCAAAACGAACACCTAAGGTATTAGAAATTTGAACTGCCTCGTTTGAAACTTGCTGGCTATAAATGCAAATGGAATCAAATGGAAAAGTTTTTTCCCAAAAATAATATTGAAACGTCGAAAAGCCAATAGAGGACTTCGTCGGACGTTTAATTTTTTGAAGACGAAAAAGAACAGCAAATCAAAGAAAGCTATTTATTCGATAGAGTCTTACCTTTGGAAGCTGACTTGGCTTGTTCCAACAAAATCAACAACTCCTTTTCTCTTTCCTCCAATCTGTTCACTTTCCCGTCCTTATCTTCAATTTCACTTTTCTGTTCTCGAATTATTCTCTCCAGTTCTGCAATGCGATCTGATAGGCTCTGTAGCTGAGATTTCAATTCTTCATTTTCCTATTGGTTGTTTTCTTATATCTCCACCTTTTTTCTCAAATGATGTAGTTAATTTTAGAAAGTAACATTTTGCTGCTATAAAACTATTACTCTTAATAATTAGAAATTAGTTTTATTTGAAAAAAAAACAAGTGCAGAAATAAAAATCAACGAAAAATACGAAAATGTCAACAATTTTTTAGCTAAATTGTTCCGGCTCGAAATTGTGCGCATTGCATGATAAATGTCGGATTTCTCGATTAAGTTAACCAGCTTTCGTCACTTTTCTCACGAACATGACCATATTTTAAGCTCAGGGTTAAGAGCGAGAGCAATATTTGTTAACAGTAGGAGACTTTAGTTGAAATTTGCTTAAATTTTTAGCTATATCTGTCACAGTTTTTCATAGGGCGTGTTCTTTGGGGCTAATGTGAAGAATGTTGCCAAAAAATTTGTCACTCTTTCGTATTCTCTAGGTAATTCATGTCCTTGGGTGACTTCTGTCCATAGGTGTATAACAACCCGGTATTTTACTTTAAACATTGACTCAAAAGATTCGAATGCGGGATTCGTGGTTTGGGTTGTTTTAGATAAATTAATTAAGTTTTATATTCAAATGATCTCAACTTATTACTGACCTCAAAGTTTCCTGCTTGAATTCAAAGTAATTTTGAATAAGAAATAATTTATGTTTTATAAATTTATTACAAATAAATTGTTGAGGAAGAGCTCAACTAACTGGATTGGAAGCAGAAAAGTATTATCTATCACAATCTCAATAAGCTCTGAAAAACGCAAAAGCTAAATAAATTTCGTGCCAAGTTTTGCTATAGAAAATAAATAAAGTATGCACAAGTGGCGTGAAAGTAAAATAGGTTCAGGCGGAAAGGCGTCTAAAGAATAACGGATTAACAGTTTGAAACTTAACGATGCCTAAGGAAGAATGGGGTAGGGCTGTTACATCAACCCGCTTAGGAAAGACGTGTCCTCATGTCCCCTTATTCGGTTTCTGAATTCGAGGAGGACGATGAGCTCGAAGAACGCCAGCGAGGCTTCCTCTTTATATTCTTCGGTTTTGAATTCTGACTTTCCCTAAGTAACTGAGAACGCAGAGAGCGAAACTCACTCTGAAGAACTCTGAGTTGACAACATGTGGTCGACCAAGATGCAGAGGCAGAGACATTGTCCGTATTCACATCAGTATTGCGGACTTTGAAGGTTTTTTGTCGCCGATGTTGTTTTTTCTCTAAAGTAAGAACCTCTGCGGAAAGCAGACAATTTGCCGTGCGAGACTCCTCTAACATGTCATTGAGCTCGGAAACGCGAGCTTTTAAATTGTCAATCTCATTTGTGGCATCATAAAGGTCACGTTCATGAGCCTCCCGAGACCGGCGAAGCCTTATCAGCTGATCCTGAAGATCGCGGTTTTCAGCGGAGTTGTCGACTGGGATCGCCACAAGATCCGCATGATCTAGCAGAGGCCTGCGCATTGCATTGTGAGGATCCTGAAAGCGAACTTTTCCATTGCGGTGAAAATCAACACCACGCAACACTCTGTGCAGATTTGGTGAATAGACCAAACCGTTTAGCCGGATTGGTTCATTTCACGGAGGACCCATAGCCTGGCGGGTATCTCCTCCTTCTTGCGGGTTGGCTCCCGAACCTGAAGTTGCTGTTGCAGAACCAGTCGGCACGATTGGAATCTTTTTGGATGGCGGACAAAAGATAACAGTAATTTCATCCGAAGACGCAGATGAAGAGACAGATGCTGTGGTAGATTCTCTCTGAACTCCAGCGGCTGGTCACTTGCCCAGTTACCAGTTATACCTGAACTTGATTGCTCCATATTTTCATCTAGCAGCGGAATTGCAGGAGAAGAAACAAATGTACGGGTTAAGAAGAATATCAGGGCCTGGAGAAGCAGGCATTATGTTGACTGATTCCGAGCTTTTCGAAATCTGAAAATATTGTTTTTTATGGTTTACAGAAGTGCATATGAGCTGCTATTGATTGACAAGAAAAAATTTTAAAGGAAGCAAAGAAATTCAGAATATTGGCTGTTTCAAAAACAAAACACTAGTTAAAACAAAGGATCACCTGGTGCTTAATTTTTTGTTGTATAGCGCGCACAACTCAATTGTGCTGACGGATAAATTGAATCAACTAGTTCGGTTGTCGGGAGTGTCATCAACTTCATTTAAAAGTTGGTCAGGATTTGCAGGCGCAGATGCGTTCATATTATGCATGTGATTTTGAAGCATTTGCGTAAAAGGCGCGATAGGGTTGAGAAGCCGGAAAACCGTCGAGAAAGGAACTCCATGAGAAAGGAGTCTGAGTGCAAAAACAATTTCAATATATAAATAAATAACCCCAAAAGCGCCAGCGTTGTCAGCGTAATCACAGTGCACCTCTCAGCGTAATACCAAACACCACTAGCAACAGATTGCAAATCAATCAAGTATTTCCATGCTGACAAATTTTCCAGTTCATCTGGGAAACGCTGGGATTAAAATGCATTAAACCCGGATGAGAATATTGGCTGCGAGGACCAAAGTATACTTATCGTCCTGAAATGGTCCGGCGCGATTAGTTTAGAACTGGAGCCTTCGCGCTTTGCCTTAACTTCTGATAGGAAAAGAGACCAGCGGTATGTAATGAAGGTAAGTTATGACTAAAATCTAAGTGGCTGAAAACACTCAAGGATTCGGGCGGACGAGCGACAGAATAATCATCCCCATAGTGCATCCAGATTCCTTCAGAAGTGCGGTACATGTAAGGTGCTATGGGATCACAAGCAGTTAACGTATAGTTTGGATAAACAACTTGTGTGATCGGATTCATGAAACGAATTTGCGTATCATTGCCAAAAAATTACTACAACTTCTTCTGTGCAGCATGGGAAATCCGCAATCTTAGCTTCAACTTTCGCACATTTGTGAACGTAAAAAACTGCACCCGCTTTTTCTGCATGTATACCAACCATTGAGCCAGATCCTAAGAAAAGATTTGGATTGTCCAAATTTGACGCAAAAGAAATGAGTCCATTTAATATCATCTGACGCGTATTGCAAATTTCATTTTGGAGGAAGTTTACAATTCGTTGCCGCCAAAGTTGCGTGTTGACATGCACAAACTCAATTTTAGTCCCATAGACTGAGTTTTGAATCGCATCTGTGTTGTAGCCTATTTCCGGAAGTTGATCTGTTATAGGTTCAATGACAAAACAAACACCAGAGTAGGTCGTTGGTCGAAATTCGTACGAACAGACGCTAACAGTGGTGTTCAAATGCTCAATATAAAAGACGCGGGAATCATCCCTGGAAGCAGTTTTTCCACTCAAGTACATGGAATCAGCAGATGAGATCTGGACGCCAGGATGGTCCACGGAAAACTCGAATATTGATTTAATCTCGCATTGGCCGTAGAAATGTGATGAATAAGTGATTGACTCATGTTAAAAATCAGATCCTCGGAAACTGCATGATGTTGACCTTTCATTGGGGTCGGTCATAAATAGCGACCACGGGGTACTGGTTTTGTCTAAGTTGGCAACCAATTTGCCGATAGTGTGTTTAGCAATTTTAACACCCGAAGCGTGTATGTTAGAGCCACCTGGTGTAATCCCATCAACAGGCCAGGTGAAATAAATTCAAGCCTCCTTCCAACCTTGCATGAGTGAGTAGGAATAGTAAAAAACTTGAAATTGCCAAGTTTGTATTGCTGACAATCGAATAGAAGATCCTCCTCAGTCATTTTGAATCTTTATATGCAAAACCTGGGATTTTGAAACCACCCAAGGCCACTCCAAATTGCTCGGCAAACCCAATTTTCTGTTGCTTAGAAAGTAGGGTCTAGGCGAGAGTATTCTATCAAATACATGGAGTCATGGAACTGGGCAGAATGAGCTATTCCAGTTACAACGTAGGAAGCTTGAAACATGCAAAAGCTCATCTTAATGTCTACTTCAGGCGCATGAAGAACCAGACCACCCAAAATAATGTTCTTGGTGCTGAGTTTGTCGGGCATACATTGCTCACTCGGAGGAAGCGAGTAAATTGTTGTTGTGAAAACGTCCTCGATATCGTAGCCTACAAGTGTAGAGAAACTGAATTCTTCCAGGCTACTCAACAACAGCAACAATTGCTGCGCAAAAATCATCTAAACAAATCACTCAACATCACTGTCGGAATCAAAATAAGGTAAGCGAAATCATCCTGGGCGCCGTGCATGATCAGCAGCAGCTCTATGAGGTCTAGTGGAAACTGTTGTGAAACCTGGTTCATATTGGTTTTCTGACAAACCGGCTGATGGTGACGGAGCGGCGGAACTTGAAGGGGTTATAGTATTTTGTGACCTATGAGAAGTAGCAGCCTGTCGTTCAGATAAATCAACCAACACAAGATCGTTGCATTTAGCGGCGACGAAATGAAGACTGGCTCTTATAAATTGGTTGGAGCGTTTTCTGCGCAATCGCTGTTCTGGCGGCGTAAAATGTTTAACGCGATCGTAGTGAGCAAACTGTTGTTTCTGATTTTTGACATCTTGCAGAACAGAATTAATTTGGTTAATTACATTTTTTTTATGCGGTGAGATCCAGACCACAATCTTTTGAGCTTAGGAGATTGTCCATGCGAACAAACTGGTGAATGAAGAAGCACGAGGTCTCCTTCCTTATATGAAGTTCCGTGCTTTTTTTTGTCAAAAATGGTTTTTTGTCGGCGCATTTCCCATCCGTTTTTCTGAATAACGGAATCGAAAATGGAAGAAGATTCAACTAATCTTTGAAAAATATAGTCCCAATGACCAAAAATTTGAGCAGGCAATGTTGGATAAAGCATATCAATAGGCAGTCGCATTTCTTGCCCGAAAACTAATCGGAAAAGCAATTGACCTGTTGACTCAGTAACTGCGGAACGATAAACCATCATGAATGATTGAAGATGAACAGACCAAACTTCATGCCTTTCTTTGCAATACTTTGCCAACCCATCTTCCAAATTTCAATTTGTGCGTTCTACTTTGGCATTACCTTGCGGGTGGTATGGCGCAGATCTTGAGCTGGTTAATTGCAGCCGATTGCATATATCTGTAAAAAGCCGAGATGTGAACAGTGAGCCGTTGTCACTGTGAATATATTCAGGCACACCAAATCTAGTGAACCATTGATCTAAAAAAGTGCTGCAGATTGTCTCAGCCTTGATATCCTGCAGTGGTGCAGCCTCGAACCAGCGGGTGAAATGAATTCCAATCATTAAGATAATTTTATAAAGCTTCGCATTCAACCGACCTTCCGGAAGGGGGCCAAAGATATCAATTGAGACGCAAAAAAATGGTTCATAGAAAGACCGGAGCTGCATTTCTTGTTGATGTGATTGCTTGGGATTTTTTCTTTTCTGACAGGTTGAACATTTTGAGATCCAAGAATCCACATCATCTTTCAAACCCGGCCATTAGAATCGCTGGCGTAAGCGATCAAAAGTTTTCTTGTTGCCTAAGTGTCCCGACGCAGGTGAATCGTGCAACTGAAGAAGAATGTTCTGGAGAGTGTTCAGACTTAGTGGAACGCAACATTGTTGAAATAGTGTAGATCCGTCGAGTCGTTGAAATAGCCGGTACAAAACGCCGTCCACAAGTCTCAAATTGCTGCCAGTAACACTGCAAGACAGATGACCGACCAAACATCGAAGCCATAGGTGGGTTGTCTCCTGATTGGCACCATGATTTGACTGCCGTTACAATTTTATCCTGATCTTGAATTTCTGCAAAACACAGCGGCAAAAAAGCAGAAGTAACAGAAGTAGGGGATAAATTCAATTTTGATAATCTGGAAAGAGCATCAGCATTGGCAATAGTTTTTCCAGGCCGACCAACAGTTTCAAAATTAAACATGCTTAGCTTTTACAGCAATAGCCCTACTGTTGCATCCGGCTCTTTGTAAAAATAGAGCCAAACGAGAGCTCGATGATCAGTGATTATCTGAAACTTTTGCCCCAGAAGAAATTCCTTGAAATATGATGTGAAGAATACCACAGCGAAGAGTTCACGTTTTGTAGCTGAGTAATTTCTTTGACCCTTCTGCAGGGCTTTTCTAGCATATGCAATAAATTTTTCACCGTTTTTCTGTTTCTGAGAGAGCACAGCTCCAATGCCAGTAAGCGATTTGTCAGTACAAAGGACGAATTGATCCTTTTCATTTGGAAACCCTAAGATGGGAGCGGATACTAGAGCTGTCTTCAATTCTTCGAAAGCCCTTTGGCATTCAGTTGTCCAATGATTATTTGTTATCTAATTCATCAACTGATACAAAGGGCTCGTAATGACACCGAAATTGAGAACAAATTTTATATAGAAGCCAACAAGACCCATTAACGGTCTCAACTGACGAATAGTCTGTGGAACTGCTATTTTAGAAGGATCAGTGTGTATCCCCTCAGCAGAGACTACATGTCCCAGAAATACTAAATTAGTCTGAAACAAGGAGCATTTGGCAGGAGAAACTTTCAAGGTTGCTTCCCGTATTCGCTTGAACACAAGTTCGAGACGGTGTATGTGTTCATCAAATGATCGACCCATTACTATATTATCATCAAGATAAACCAGAACAATTTCGTAGGTCAATCCGGATAAGACAATCTCCATGAGTCTCTGAAAACCTCCGGGTGCTTTGCAAAGACCCATAGGCATCCGTTTCCATTGATACAATCCAAATGGCGTAATAAAAAAAGTTTGATATCGATCCTCTTCTTCAATTTCCATTTGATGAAATCCACTGCACAGGTCTAGACTAGAGAAGAAAATTCTTCCTTCAAAGTTATTCAGAATATCTGAAATTCGCGGAAGAGGCTGCAATGTTTTAGCAGTTTGAGCGTTTAGTTTTCAGTAATCAATAACCAAGCGATATGACTCATCACGTTTCGGGACTAACATAGCTGGAGCTGCCCATTCTGAATGAGTAGAGGAAATAAGGTCCTTTTGTTGGAGCTTGTTTATTTTATCCTTCAGATTTTTTCCTTTAGAAGAATTCATTGCTCGGTAAGGCACTCGACTGCGCTGAGCAACTTCTTTCAACTGAATAAACAGTTTATGCCAATTACATGAACCTAGATCCCAATTGTCGTTAGCAAACACGTCTTCAAATTGTTGGAGAAGACAAACAGCTTCCTTCTGTTGTTTTTCATTGAGAGTGGTAGAGTTTGACTTAAACGCCTGCATTTAATTTTCGGCTGAAGTGACCTTAACAGCATTGAAGCCAACAGTTTGCAAAATATTCTCGTTGTAGGGAATGATTTGCGCAATAGTTTGCGATGGATATAAAATCACGGAGTTGCAAGGAGGGATAAGTACTCTGAGCCAAAGCGCATTCTGAGAAACGGATACAAGAGATGAGGCAACTAAAAGGGGATCTAAACTGACGAAACCTACATGGGGTTCAACCAAACCAACAGTCACGTCCGACGAAGTACGCGAACTGTTTGAAGTCAACTTATGCGCATGATGTGATTTGAGATTACATTTTACAAGTGCTTCTCTTCGAGGTGGAATAGGAAGACGCGAAGTGAATGAACAAAGCGACAGGTCAGTGTATTATCCTCAAACCACTGAGACAACGGACTGATGCATTCCAGCACTGTGTCTCCTACATCTAATAAGCCCCTGGAGAAATCTACTGCACAATTTTGTTTGCGTAGGCACGAATTACGCTTATTGCCGCCCCTGAATCAATCAGCGCAGGCATTAATTGATCGGCGATTATCATTTTGAAAAGGAGCGACTGTATGCCAAATATGCACTTGTTTTCTGCCATGAATTATTTTAAAAATAGAGAACAAATGCTTTCAGAGAAAACAATGGCGATAGAAGAGGCTATCGATTAGAATATGATTTTGATTCTGGACAATTACGGCAGTTCCAACAATTTTTGCAATTATTTTTGGTATGACCTTGTCTATTACAACCATAACAGATAGTTGGTCCGCTGAACCTGACTTTTCTTTCATTAGTAACTGAGCGGCTCTAAGATTTATCATGAAACGTTTTTCGTGGCGAAAAAGATCGTCGGTGCTCTCCATGCTGTGATGGGCTACGAGAAAAAACAGGTGAATTGCGTTTATTAAACGGAGATGATTTGTGAGGGGAGGTGCCTCTGCGAACCGATTTTTGATTCATCAGACGAGAACGTGATTGATAACTAACTTGCCCGGCCATGAGTTTGTCAACTTTACGAAAAAGCGCTTCAATGGAACTTACGGAAGTAGCCGATGTCGGAGTTTCAATTGCATTTGCTTCGAGACGATAAATTGCGTCGAAGTGGAGTGCTTACTCTAATGCCGTGTTAATATCAGTGGGCTTGTTTTTTTCTCAATTCTACTTTTACGTGAACATTTTGAAGGCCATCAATGGTAGATTGGAGCACATTATGGTCTCTGATTGCCTGCGTATCTTGTGGATAAGCCTTATTAGTTAGAAGTTTGAGCTCAACTAAAATCTCACTGACTTTCTCAGATTCGCCTTGAACGCGTTTTGCAAGAGATGAACGAAAAAACTCAGGTGGTTCCTGATAATGGCGCAAGAACTGTTTTTTAACATCTAGGTAATCGTTTTTTGGGGCGTCATCAAGTGACTGATAAAATTCAATAGCACTGCCTCGTAATCGCAAAGGAAAAACAGTTGGCCGCTTATCAGTATAAACCTGTTGACCAGTGCTGTCTTGTTGCGGAGTACCATCAGTATTGTATGCTTCTTAAAGCCCATTTTGTAACGAACTTAAAAGTTCGAATTGTGTTTTATAAGCCTGAACATCACTTGTTCAGTTGAAAGGCTCTGGTAGAAGAAGTTTAGCTTCCAGAGCTGCGTCAGCCATTTATTACTACTGACATTAAAACATTTGAAAGAAATGCTGCACAAAGATTCCACCTTGGTATTGACTGGCAAGCCAGATACCGGTTGTTCACAGGTATGGCGGAAGAAAAAGCTGGCTGCTAACCGAACAAAGAAATGAACGCTGATATCCTTTAAACCTAGGATTTCAGGTGTCTCGTCTTCAGTTATATATCGTTGAGTTTGCCGTAGCGGCCGCCGAAACCTCCCTCGCTAAGCCCCTTAAACATACTGCGTGGGACCTACAGACACTGGGAATGAAGAAGCTGCCAAAGCGAGAAGCGTCTATTTTCCCATAAATTGGACAACACCTGAGAAGCCTCTGAAATCAATGCCTATTTTTCAAAGCGATCCAAAATTTGAAAACAATTTTTGTCTAACTAGGAAAAGGAACAACCGTTATCTGTCAAGCAGATTACAAAAGCGACCGAAAATTTTAGTTTTTTCTTCGAAAAAAGTAATAATTTTCAATGTCCCGAAAAGCGCAGGAACTTACTTTTTTGGAAAAAAAATCCCCAACCTGTCACCAATATAACAAACCGGTATTTTACTTTAAAAATTGACTCCAAAGATTCGAATGCGGGTTTCGTGGTTTGGGTTGTTTAGATAAATTAATTAAGTTTTATATTCAAATGATCTCAACTTATTACTGACCTCAAAGTTTCTTGCTTGAATTCAAAGTAATTTTGAATAAGAAGTAATTTATGTTTTATAAATTTATTACAAATAAATTGTTGAGGAGGAGCTCAACTAACTGGATTGGAAGCAGAAAAGTATTATGTATCAAAAAGCGAAGTAAAAAGGCCAACGGAACAAAATCTCAATAAGCTCTGAAACACGCAAAAGCTAAATAAATTGCGTGCCAATTTCTGCTATAGAAAATAAATATAGTATGCACAAGTAGCGCGAAAGTAAAATAAAGTTTAGGCGGAAAGGCGTCTAAAGAATAACGGATTAACAATTTGAAACTTAACAATGCGTAAGGAAGAATGGGGTAGGGCTGTTACAGGTGCAATATCTATGAACTACGAGAGTGTCAATTAAATTAAAATTAAAAGAAACGCTAGTTATTGATTAATTTCAAAAAGGTCCATCTCGATAGCAATAATGGTTTACCAATACAATTATCAGGTTTACAATTACCCATAAAAGTGTTAAAAAGAACAATGAAATCTTTGAATGAGTTTAAGGTAATTACTGATGAAATTAGAGCAATAAAGTTGTACGCTAATTACCTGCTAAAAATTGTGAAAGAGTTACGTTTAAATTCCCCGAATAATAGTGATAAATTTCATATTTTTTCTGCAATTTCGTGAACATTATATCCACGATTTGTGTAACTAATTTTCACTGTGATTAAAGTTTGACCACGATAAAAAAATTGCGGCAAATCAAAGTCACTCGTTTCCACAAAAAACCCATCTTTTTTCAAAAACTGCATTTCTGGACTTTTGCCACGTATTGAGGATCTGCATGGTCAAGATAGAGGATCAACTTGAACATTTGATCCAGTTTCGTTTATGCCCAAAATCTATTGATATTTAAAAATTTGAGCTGCAGATTTCCAACTCTTAAGATCAAAATAACATTGAGAAATTTGAAATCTTATAAATGAAAAGGTCCAGAAGCATGTTTGTTAAAGCATTTTTCTTTGTTTTGGTTCTGATTTCTAGCAGGGTGATGAAGAAAATATTTCTGACATTTCTACAATTTGTTAAAATGTTCTGGTAATTTAAGTTTCGGCATTGTGATCACCTGAACAGCAATTTCAATTTGATATATATTTTTAAAAATTTCTTCGATTTTTATGAGCTCCATTTCCCTTTTGAATTTGGTACCTGAAATAGCCTTTGGTTAGAGTCAAATTGAAAATTTTCTTCTCTGTCCGCATACTTAATTCTGTTTTAAGCAAAGTTAGATTGATAATTTCAATTTATTTTTGGTACCATACTATCCTAACATTTTTCTGTTTTCAGCAAATTTTAATGATTTTCAATTTTTCAATTTTTTGTCATTTTTATTTTAATCTTTTATTTTTTTTTGATAAAAAATGGAATGCAATCACGCTTTTTGTTTTTTTTCTCAAAAATTACTTTTTTCAGGTTGGACCGTCTTGTACTAACTTCTTAAAAACCGAAGCAACTGTATCAGCAAAAAAAAAGTTTTGCATTCACTTTCTTTTTTTAAATAGTTTTGTACAATTTTTTCGGCTGATTGATTCTTGTTAATACTGAAGATTTACCAAGTTTTTGAAAACATCACTCTCTTGAAATCGATTATGAACAAAGCATCTAAGTCAAAAAAATCATTGTCAAATCATCTTAGTCAGAGTTAATCATCCTAGCCAAATCAATGGAAAAACTTGTTTGATTAATTCGTCTTTTAATAACTTTGTCTTTTTTCCAGCAGTTATTTAGTCAATATTTATTCCTATCATTGTTAAACTTGTCCTTTTTCAAGTTATGAACAACAAAAGCTTAGAAATTTGTTGTTTTGCGACACTTCGTTTCTAAACTTTTTGAAAACAATTTTAAAAGAACAATTTTTGGAAGAGAAAAATGTTTAGTATATTTAGTTTAACCTTTGTGGCTGATGCTTCCTCGGTTGAATTTGGCTAAAACAGTGCATCCCGCTTAACGTTGAGAAATTATAAAATCATAAATTCTCGAAACCAAATTTTTTTGCTACTAGTTTGCCCAACGTCTCTGAATATGTCGCATTTTCATAAGTTTGCAAAGTTTCAACTATTATCTTATTCATTGTTATTCACGTTTCCTGCACAAGAAGAGATTTTATGCAGAGGACTGTACCAGTTGTTCTCTTTAGAAGTCACTGTGATTTTTTGCTTGTCGAAGTGTTTGATTTTTTTCTTTTCCATGTTTTATTTGAAAGTGACGATTTCATGAAACAATGCTTATTTCTTCAATTTCGAAAAGTAATTTTTTTTACCCTTTTCTACAATTTTATGTTTTAGGATACGTTTTGGGCAAGCTTTTTCTATTCACATCAACCGTAAACTCCGACTGATCGACAGCCATATGCGTATAGTAAACTGATTATAAACAACAAAAAAATACACAGAGTGAAAATGATAAAAAGAATCTAAAACAGTTTATTGAAGTTTTATTGGGGTACTTTTCATTGGTAACAGTTGCCCTCTTTTACTGCTATCACTGAGAAGCAGGGATTTTTTGTGGCGTCGCTATAGGGTTCAAAAATTTTTGCAAATAACCTATACAACTGAAAAATGGCCCTATTTTTATATATTTGTTTGAAAAAATTCTGGTATGAATACCAATTCAGATTTGAAGCATTAATTGACTCTTTCAGCCTTCTGTAGGCAACATTGAAGTTAAGCACAAATGTATGTGACACACGTTTTAAGTGATATGTATTAGTTTGCAAAAAACGCTTGTATGATCATTGTGCACCCAGCATATACTCATGTCAGCCCTCTTGTTTCATTCGACTTTGAAATTTTTTTAGGAGTTTGAATTATCTTAACGAAGTTTTTTTCAGGTACATAGCAATAACATCTCTTTATTTCGCATGCATAATTGTTGCCTCAAAATTTCCGACGAAATTTTAAAGTGAGAAAAGTTGAAATATTAGGTATCTAGGCAAATTTCAATCTGAGACAAAAAAAATGTGGAAGAAGATTAGGAAAAATTTTTGTTCAATTAGTGCACTATTTAAGAAAAAGTTTCAATCATAATATTTTAAAACGAGTAACAGTGACCCACGTGGAGGATTATAAGAAAACAAGCATAAGGTTGTAACTCCCTGTGCAAAATCCTCATCGTTGTCTCTCGGTGTAAGTGGGGTGTCAGTATGGCTCCTTCAGGCAGGGTTCTGGACGTTAAGATGGAACGCAAAAATGAATTGAATTTCGTTACCAGCAACATTGAAGTTCAATAATACAAATATGACTGCCTGGAGGGAAATTCAAATAGCTTTACAGCTAATCTGGCGAGTTTCGTGAAATTATGTTTACTTGCTAATTACTTCTTTTGCAATTCCATGAAAATAAAAATATCCAAACTGGGTTCCTTGGTTTTTTTAATGTTTTGTTCAAAACATCTTATGAATACCTTAGACATAATTAACTTAGTTAACTCTCTTATTTAGTAGAATTATTGTCTTTTAATCAAAGTTATATAATGTAAATCATATCAGTTTTAAAATCTCTGCTATTTCATTACAATCAATTGAACTCAATTGATTTTATTTGGAGTAGTTACAGGTACAAGTTGATGTATTTATTTTAAAAGCAAACTAACATAATTACAACAAGGACAACCAATGAGAAAATCATTTATCTTCGAGTGATTGCCCAAAAAAAAACCTAACAAAAAACCTTTAACTTGGGCCGTTTCTCCATGGCAAAAAAACTCAAAAATTTCGGCGTTTCAAACACATATGTCGCATTAAAATTTCTGCAAATTCTTTTGAACCACGGCTTTGTTAAATTTTTCAGGTATAATGGCTGAAATTTTAGAGATTGCAGGATAAGGCTTTTAAACTTGTTCCTAAAAGATGTCTCTTGAAATTTTGTCCGCGTTTGTGGTGGATTTAAGAGCTCTTGAGATGCTCTTCTAGTGCATATTCTACTTGAAAATTGAGCTTTTACATGAACAATGTTATCGTAGCTTCCGTCTCATATTCTTTTGAATAACTCACAGAAAACCGCTGAAACGTGTAGTTCGAATACTGAAAAGATCTTGTTTTTAAGGAAAAATTCTGAAATACAGAATTAAACTCATTTATGAAAATTATTACCCTCACTATTC
Source organism: Convolutriloba macropyga (assembly GCF_964194025.1). NCBI lineage: Eukaryota > Metazoa > Xenacoelomorpha > Acoela > Convolutidae > Convolutriloba > Convolutriloba macropyga. Next base: position 16,648 of record NW_027452013.1, read on the forward strand.
GTTTTTGGATGTTTAAAAACATCAACTTACTTAAATCAGGACAATTAACTTCCAAGGAACTTCTAATCAGTTTGTGCAATTGACAAATCGACCCTCGAAAAGAAGATTATGCAAAATAAACTTCAGTATGATACAATTCTGTAGCAAAAATTAACAGTATTGACAAATTGATCAACCAACCCTTTATTCATTGGAAACAAACAATTATAAAGTAGAGTCAGTTAAACAAACAGATTTAAAAGCTAACCACTTTCAACAATTCTTTTGATTTGAATTTTTTTGAAGACTTTTAATTAAATTATTTAAAGACAACGGACTTTTTTTGCAATATAAGTAAAAAACTCAAGGTTTCTGCAGAAATCAGTCAAACACTCTCGTTGGGTTCAGTTACATATTTTTTGGTAATTTCTGAGTATTTCCAAAAAACCAAGTTTTCGCATAACAATGTCTTTGAGAATTCACTTTTTTTATTATTGGAATTTCTTCTATGTCCTTAAAACGTTATTTTGTTCTTTGTAAAAAAATTTCAAATAAAAAAGGACAAGTAAATGGCAAAAAACCACAAAAAACGCAATAAAATGAAATTTTAAAACCAGTAGAAAAGCAGGATGGACTGAAAAACTTTTTTAATCAGTAAAAAATAAGCAGTGAAATTGTTGCTAGTAAAAAGTAGACTCATCTTTTTTCAATCTGCTTTGCAGTGAAATCTGATAAAAACAATTGCCACTTCTTTTTGTTTTTTTATCAGATTGTCCCTAAAAAAACAATCTGACTCATCAGATTGTCCCTAAAAAAACAATCCACAGAAAGAAGGACAAGGCATATTCTACCTTTCTTCTTTCTAAGGGCCTAAATCAACACTCTAATTTAATTTCTAGTCAACTGCAGAAGTCACCAAAAGTGCAGATACGTTTTCAAAAAACAGCAGCCGAAAAAACTGACTCTTTGAGATGTAGAAATTCTAATACTGGAGTTTCAAGGCTCACCTTAAGCCTTCATATGACACTAGATTTTTCGGAAAGACAGAAAATTTTTTCACTCTCAAATTTGAGTGATTCAGAAATTTTCTCCTTGAAAAGTTCCGATTTTCGAAACAAAGCGAAAAAGAATTGGCTTTCAAATTTAAAGATTAACTGCAAAAAAAAATTAAATCCACGCAAAAAATAAATCAATTAAAATATTTGCCCTTATAAATTTTAAAGGGAGGGAAAACTGGAAACTGAAACCAGTCAATTCAAACTTCTAATTGAGCACAAGTCCATTTCTGGTACAGAACTACATCTCTGTGATTGTTTTATAAAGAAAAATATTTTCGGTTATAAAGAAAAATATATATAAAGAAAAATATATATATATATATATATATATTATATATATATATATATATATATATATATATATATATATTCTAAGAAAAACGAAAATAGGTGAAGTTCTAATTTGTGAAATGTTATATTTTAGTTTTGAGCACGCAATTATGTTATCATTTACCATTTCTTTTGCAGTCCTTCTCAACGAAATTCTACAGCAAATGAGGCCATGAGTGAAATGTTACCGAAAAAGCCCCCAATACTATAAAGACGAAAGCTTTCGTATAAATACGAAAGCTTTGATAAATACGAAAGCTTTGCGCGACTTTTCAAATGCTTAGTATTAAAATAAGTTTCGCGCGCCTCCTTATGCAAACTTTAATGCTTTGCTTTTTCTCGTAGTAAATTTTGACGACAAATTAACCATTGTATTGTTTTCAATTATTTTTGATATCACGACCCACTCGCTTGTGCTCTAGAACGTCTATCGTAAAATTGTGAAGACTCTTTAAAAATTCTCAAGGCATGTTCTCAAGCCTTTGTCTATTTAAACAGGTTCGAATTTGCTAAGAAATTTTAGCGCTAGAACCCTGCCTGAGTGATTCATCTTCCGAATCCCGTTTGTCAAAGGTAACCAATTCTACATGATCCGCCTCGTTCTGATCAGATGTGAGACTCTCTTTACTTGAAGAGACGGTCTTTTTCGTCTGTCCCAACTTCTTGCCAGTTTTCATCTTGTACAGACGATTCAGCGCCGCAGCAGTTCGAGCTTAGAAATGAAGCGCGAATTAGTAACAGGGCATTGTGTGGTGCTGAACACTGTTCCAATTGCTAGTAGTTGAGTTATAACAACTTTACTAATAATCATCCACAGTTTTATACATATTAAACACCAATATTTAGGGAGTTAGAGCCAGCGCAAAAAAATTGATATTTCTTTTTGCAAAATTCCTAAGAATGGCAGTTTTTCTTGCTGTTAAACGCAAATATGTCAAAGTCTTGGAACACATTTCTCCAAACTTGGCATCAAAAATTGACGCTTCCAATCAAATCTGTTCACTAAAGACTGGTATAAATTTTTGCGATCAACTGCTACATTGCGCTGAACAGAAAGGCTTTTAAAATTGGTGACAGGGGTCAAATCATTATATGTCTCACCTTTCCGGGCGGTTTCGTCTAACTGGTCAGCTGTTTCGTTCATGATGCCGGCGTATAACTAATTAGTATAAACTATTATTTTTGCTCACAGAAAAAAATGTACACACGGTAAGCCTCGAAAATAGACAAGCTAAATTTTCTTCTGCTAGTTAATTACTATCGAATTTAAAGTGTGCACAAAATATATGGCTTTCTATCTAAGCTAGTTAATTTAAACTATCGTAAGCCAGCCAACTCAAGTGTAATTAGTTAAAAGCAAAAAGATGGTTGAACAAAGTTGAATTAACAAAAATTTCTCAGCTCTTCGAATGTTCAGCTGAACAACCTCAGAGTAGTTGAATAAGTACAAGGTGGTCATAAAATGCATTAAAAATGCAGTTTATTTTCAGGAGTTCAAAGAAATTCTGACCTCAATGAACATTATTATTCTCCATGCTCTGTTTTGGTGACTATGGCCACTTTTTATCTTGAAACCTTAACGTGGTACCATCATTGCACCGACGGTTGGTCAGGCTATTGAGAACTGAAGCTATACTTAAGTGAGAGCTCATCCTCAAACAGACAGCATTACGGAGTAAGGAGATCGAAACTATAACTATCACACACCATAACTCTCGGCGATCACGCCATCATATATTCTTCCATCCCACCAAATCGATGCACTGTGAATTTTAGTGACTAAAAGAGTGCTTAGAAAAAATTATCGCAACTGTATGCCCAAAATTGTCGCAAATTATCGCAATAAATCGATAAAGCCCTCATGCTTTATCGATTTATTGCGCTTTTGAAAAGTCAAATTTCTCATTTATTCTATAGAACCATAATTGTTAAGCAAGTATTTCGTATTGAAAAGAGACAAACGACAATAATAGCTTCAAACATTGAGAGCAATTAAGAACGCTGTCTAGATTACTTGAAAACTTCACACTGTGTTAAGCGTGAACTAGAAATCATCTGCATGATTTTCAGGCTGCTCAATGATGTCTGTGAAATACTGACAGACAACTCCAAGACTAACCGGTCATTTTCACATTTGGCTGTTATCATGTCGCTTTCGACTACTACGATACTGTCTTAATTTAAAACACTGGGGTTGGGCAATTATCAATTTCTTTAACAAATTATAGTCTGTTTTTTTTGTGATATAACTTAGATGCAATAATACAAAAAGAAATATAATTTATAGCTTTTATGAAATTTTCAGTCATTGCATCGGAGAAGTTGTTCTATTGGGATTACAATTGCATTAATGATGATTGAGGCTTTCGGAACAAAAATTGCACTTCCATATTTGGCACTCGAGATTAAGGCACAGAATGTATATTGCGGAGTTGTAGTATCAAATGGATTGGGAATCATCCAAAGTTTCGCTTGAGTTTGCGTGTTTGGATGTCACAGAAGTTCCCTTCGTAGCACCAGAATTGGAGATACCTGTTGATGAGGAATGATCGGAGTTGATACGAGAATGGCTGGTTGAGGGACCATCGGAAATAAGGTTTGGAACTTCGTCAGAAGTACCATTAACAGCAACATCGCTTGCACTCAAGACTGCACCATTACCCCCACTGTCAGGATGCTCATTACTAGTTATTTGTCGATCTTCATTCTCTACAACTGAGAGTCCGTTAAGCATTGTTGGAAGCTCTGACGTGGAGAAAGAGTTTGAATAATGTGCTTGAAGTGGTAAAGCAGGATTCAGTACGGGTCCAAAGTACGGGGTTCCAGAATTTGTGTTCACACTTGAAATGAAAGTGGGAAGAATGTCTGGGAAAATGTTCATCTTGCTAGTTGTATCAGCACCAAAATTTGACGCTGTTACCGTACTACTAGGTGTAGACGGGGTACTAACAAAAGAGTTGGGCAGTGACGCTATTAATGGGTGGCCCAGCCTTAGTGTGTTAAGAGGTTGAGAACTAAAACCTCTCGTTTGTTCAAATCCATACTGGTTCCCGTTATTTTGTTCATGTGGATTTGATTTGGCAGTCGGGTACCCATTCGTTAGTTTCTTGCCAAATTTGGGATCACCCTGCTTCTGAGGTATAAAGTTATGAAAGGGTTTGTTTCGCAAGCCATTACTCATGTTTTGGGTATTTCGACTATGCTGTCTATTGATGCTATTGTGGAAAAAGTTATTTTGTTGCAATGGTGGCCCTTTCGATACAAAAGGTCTTCCTTTCCTTTCAAAGTTTCGTCCCTGGTACCCAACAGCACCCTGCGTATTTTCACCATTCAAGTGGCACTCAAAGTGAAAGTGACCCTGTCCAGCGCATAAACAGCAAAACTTTTTAGGGTTTGTTATCTGCATTAGAGGTTGTTTGTTAGGATATCTTCCATTTGTAGTTGATGTAGAAGTGGTTAGGAAGTAATCGCGCCATATGGTAGGGCAAAATAACCTTTCATGGCCCTTTAAACTACATCTATGACATATCATTGACTTCCGCGATGGTTTCGAGCACTCGCTTGGAAGGTGTCCGGATTCCAGACAAGTAGAACATAATTTGAAAGGGCAATCATTGTTATGGTCAGTATGAGTTGTACTGCAACAGTTGGCGCAAATACGACGTCTTGCTCCGTCAACAGGTGCTGAATCGGGGCAGTCTCTAGACAGATGTCCACAACCATGGCATTGGTTGCACCAGATGGGAATCAAAGAGTAACAATCAGCTTTGATTTGAGAAAAATCGCAGCCAGTGTTTAATTGTCCTTGCTCGATAGAAAAAAAGACAGTAGTATCAGTTTTGCTGCTAGTCTCAGGGCCTTTGTTGACGTCATTTGCCAGAGCAAACCAGCTCTCTGATCGAGGTTTGTTCAATAAAGACGCGTTTGATCCCTGCTGCAAATGATCAGCACTATTGGTAATACGATTGTTCACTGCTAGGGGCTGGGAGGCAGGAACAGTTCGATTTAATGAAATTTTGCTGTTGTTCTGAGCTACATTATCGGTCATTTCATTACAAGGAAGAGCGAATCTGAAATAAAAATTTGCTCAAATACGTAGAGTAATCCCTTATACCAAGACATTGCTGCTTGACAAAAACCGTCAATCACGCACAAGCCTTTGATGTTTATTTCATTACGCGATATATTAATGGAGAAAAAAATCTATCAGTTGACACACACAATTGTTGTGATAAACTTATTAAATAGTTTCAGTGAATTGATTGAAAGTCCGGACATCTGGAATTGGGTAGCCTCTTATCAGAGAGGATTTTAATAGCCGGCATTGTATGATTATGAAATGGTTTATATCATTGTAGCCAGTTACCTATATCATTGTAGCCAGTAGCCTATCAAATAGAAAACAATACGTGAAAGTAAATGACTCGGAATCTGAAACTGTACCAGTAACCAGTGGTGTCCCCCAAGGATCTCTCCTAGGTCCCCTACTTTTCATAATATATATAAACGATCTTCCACAACAAACATCAAAATGCTCTGCGTTTGGATACGCAGATGATTTCAAGCTTGTATCAACAAATCCAGCAAATATACAAAGTGACCTGGAAAAAATCGAAAAATGGTGCAATAACAACAAAATGCAACTCAATGAAAGCAAATGTCACATCCTGCCGATTAAAGTAAACGAAAAAAAATGGGACTCCTTTATACTTAACTCTAAAACTCTCTCAAATAAAAGCGATCAAAAAGATGTAGGTATAATTATGGCTACTAAGTTATCATGGAAAGCGAATATAAAGAAACGTTGTAGCAAAGCCTGGAAAGCGTTTTATTTCCTAAAACGAAACATATCAAACCTTGCATCGCAAACAACAAATTTCAATGCATATGTCGGCTACGTTATACCAGTCATAAGTTATGCCTCACAAGCATGGTTCGCGAATAAGACCGAAAGCAAAGACATCGAGCGCATTCAAAGAAAAGCAACGTCGTGGATAATCAGTAACTGGGAAATTAGTTACAAGCAAAGACTGACCACACTGAAGTTGCTGCCTTTGTCATATTACTTTGAATTGCATGATCTATTAATGCTCATCTCACTGCTTAAAGGATCTTACAATATAAAAATACCCATTAAGACAAACAATAATGAAGGGTTGTTAAGCACACGTCAAAACGAGCTAATAACAATTAATAAAACAAGAACAAGGAAGGCCGATGAAAACTTCTGGAAAAGAACCAGTTATTTACTAAATATAATACGAAAAGTAGGGAACGTCGATCTCGATCAAATTGATAAGAAATATTTAACAAAAATATACTGGAACTACTTCTTCAAAAGTTATTCGGAAGTCATTTTATGTTCCTGGGCTTTCAATTGCAGCTGCGGACATTGTAACCCGATGCAGAAGCTCAGCTCTGTCGTTATATGAAGGGTGCAAACCCATGTGGAAAGACCCACAGAAGCCTAAACTCTCTCTCTCTCTCATTGGTGCAAGTTCACTGAGAAATACGATTCAAGGACTCCCATATCAACAGAAGAGGCCACTATTCGGAAGCTTCTATCATCTTGGTGGTTTGAGCTTCAATACAAGAAACCCAATCAAACACAAAGTTTTGCAATCCTACCTAGACGCAGGAGGGGCCCTTGAAAGAACGAAAAAGTTAGTGATTTGGCACGACGTTATCAATAATACGCTAATACCTCACAAGAAAACAGAAGCCTGTCCCATATCAGAATTATTATCAATTCTCCAAAAGTAAAAAACCCGTATCGAAGCCATTGTATATATTCAAGGTTTTGAGCTCCTCGGGCTCTCAGCCAGTTGAGGTCAACTGGAATCGTAGTTACCGAAGCATTGAAGCAGCTGATATCACACCGAAATAGAAAGAACGCCACGTTAATTAACGATTTATGTCAACTCCATCCGTCAGTCAAATCGGAAACTCGTCTGCTGTTTGTGAAGAAAAGAGCTGAACTAGACAATTTTTGGACCCAAGCAATTCAAAAAGCTTAGGCAGAAACCCAAAAAGAACAAGCTCTCAAAGAAGCAACGACTGAAAAAAAAACAACAGGCAGCTTAAGTAAGTACTCTGTGTTCATACTGAGCTTTCTAGATCCTTTATTGGTGGGGAGGCGAGGTTTGAGCATTTGTACTTGCGACAATGCCTGAAGGCACACGCTCTAGAAATCAATCTACCAAGTATCCATGCGGAGAATGTAAAAGCGAATGTAAGGACTCATGCCTTTCGTGTTTTGCCTGTGGTACATGGTATCATTCAGGAATGTGTTCTGGTATAGCTGCCAGTATTTTAAGTTCGCTAACAAAGCAAAGTGGTTTAATTTGGTTATGCAAAAATTGTCAAGAAAGTGCAAAAAGCAAATTGAAAGGAACTGATCGAAACTTTGAGATGCATTCAAAAGTAACACAAATTGAGAAAAAGATGACGGAGAACAGTGCTACAATACAGGGTCTGCCGAAAACAATTGAAAAAGAGATTGAGATCAAATTCAAACTTTTCCAGAATAACTTCGAGGCAAAATTGGATAAGCTAATTGAGAACCAAGAGAAGCCAGCATTGCCTAAGCCAACTTACCACACTCCAAATTTTCGAAGTATAATGCAAGAAACTCTAGAGTAGGAAAAAATTGAGATTGAAAAACGGGAACAAAACATCGTACTTTTTAGAGTACCGGAAAGCAAAAAGGATAGTCCGGAGAATAGACAAAAAGACGACATCGAGTTTTTCTCCGATTTTTGTATAAACGGTCTTAGCTGCAATCTGCCTGAAGTACAGAAAGCTATAAGGTTGGGCGAACCTCCCTCGCCAACAGATCAAATCAGAAGAAATAGACCTCTGAAAATTTTCCTGAGAGACAGAACTGAGAAAGAAGAAATCTTCAAATCCCTTAAAAACTTGAAAACTGCAGATCCTTCCTACAGAGGAATAGGCGCCTCACACGACTGCTCTAAAGAAACGAGAGAGCTCATAAAATCGAAGCTATCTGAAGCACGCGAAAACGACGGACAAAATGCAGAGCGCTACATGTACTTCATTAGGGGACCTGCCTCAAGACTTGAAGTCCAGCGTAGGAGAAGAAAATACATACCTCAGCCTGAATCTGAAAATGACGGCTTCTGACTAAGAGGCTCGCTCAAGCTGCTCCTACTAAATGTTAGAAGCTTACTTAATCTACAAAAGCGACTTAAACTATTTGATTTTGTCTTGAAACACTCATTTGATTTGTTACTACTAACCAAAACATGGCTTACAAGCGATATCAAGAGCTCAGAACCGCTCCTATCTCAATATAATGTAGTTAGGGCTGATAGAAAGTAAAAGAACGAAAAATCTAAGCACGGAGGATGTCGGATAGCAGTATCAAACAACGTCAGCTTTACTGAAGTAGATATTAGCCACCTTCCAGATGCAATTCAAGAATCCCTGGTAGTTATTAAACTAAACCAACCTGACCCAGCCGTAATAGCTCTTTTCTATAACCCACCAAAAGGAAGCCCCTATAGATCTCAACAAAACGATATTGATGCTATTTTTTGCCTTCTATCAGTTTTCGCTAATCAAAAAGTTCTCTTTGCTGGTGATTTTAACGCAGATGATTTCAAGCTTGTATCAACAAATCCAGCAAATATACAAAGTGACCTGGAAAAAATCGAAAAATGGTGCAATAACAACAAAATGCAACTCAATGAAAGCAAATGTCACATCCTGCCAATTAAAGTAAATAAAAAAAACTGGCACTCCTTTAAACTTAACTCTAAAACTCTCTCAAATAAAAGCGAGCAAAAAGATGTAGGTATAATTATGGCTACTAAGTTATCATGGAAAGCGAATATAAAGAAACGTTGTAGCAAAGCCTGGAAAGCGTTTTATTTCCTAAAACGAAACATATCAAACCTTGCATCGCAAACAACAAATTTCAATGCATATGTCGGCTACGTTATACCAGTCATAAGTTATGCCTCACAAGCATGGTTCGCGAATAAGACCGAAAGCAAAGACATCGAGCGCATTCAAAGAAAAGCAACGTCGTGGATAATCAGTAACTGGGAAATTAGTTACAAGCAAAGACTGACCACACTGAAGTTGCTGCCTTTGTCATATTACTTTGAATTGCATGATCTATTAATGCTCATCTCACTGCTTAAAGGATCTTACAATATAAAAATACCCATTAAGACAAACAATAATGAAGGGTTGTTAAGCACACGTCAAAACGAGCTAATAACAATTAATAAAACAAGAACAAGGAAGGCTGATGAAAACTTCTGGAAAAGAACCAGTTATTTACTAGATATAATACGAAAAGTAGGGAACGTCGATCTCGATCAAATTGATAAGAAATATTTAACAAAAATATACTGGAACTGCTTCTTCAAAAGTTATTCGGAAGTCAACTTATGTTCCTGGGCTTTCAATTGCAGCTGTGGACATTGTAACCCGGTGCAGAAGCCCAGCTCAGTCGTTATATGAAGGGTGCAAACCCATGAGGAAAGACCCACGGAAGCCTAAACTCTCTATCTCTCTCATTGGTGCAAGTTCACTGAGAAATACGATTCCAGGACTCCCATATCAACAGAAGAGGCCACTATTCGGAAGCTTCTATCATCTTGGTGGTTTGAGCTTCAATACAAGAAACCCAATCAAACACAAAATTTTGCAATCCTACCTAGACGCAAGAGGGGCCCTTGAAAGAACGAAAAAGTTAGTGATTTGGCACGACGTTATCAATAATACGGTAACACCTCACAAGAAAACAGAAGCCTGTCCCATATCAGAATTATTATCAATTCTCCAAAACTACAAAACCCGTATCGAAGCCATTGTATATATTCAAGGTTTGGAGCTCCTCGGGCTCTCAGCCAGTTGAGGTCAACTGGAATCGTAGTTACCGAAGCATTGAAGCAGCTCATATCACACCGAAATAGAAAGAACGCCACGTTAATTAACGATTTATGTCAACTCCATCCGTCAGTCAAATCGGAAGCTCGTCTGCTGTTTGTGAAGAAAAGTGCTGAACTAGACAATTTTTGGACCCAAGCAATTCAAAAAGCTTAGGCAGAAACCCAAAAAGAACAAGCTCTCAAAGAACCAACGACTGAAAAAGAAACAACAGGCAGCTTAAGTAAGTACTCTGTGTTCATACTGAGCTTTCTAGATCCTTTATTGGTGGAGAGGCGAGGTTTGAGCATTTGTACTTGCGACAATGCCTAAAGGCACACACTCTAGAAATCAATCTACCAAGTATCCATGCGGAGAATGTAAAAGCGAATGTAAGGACTCATGCCTTTCGTGTTTTGCGTGTGGTACATGGTATCATTCAGGAATGTGTTCTGGTATAGCTGCCAGTATTTTAAGTTCGCTAACAAAGCAAAGTGTTTTAATTTGGTTATGCAAAAATTGTCAAGAATGTGCAAAAAGCAAATTGAAAGGAACTGATCAAAACTTTGAGATGCATTCAAAAGTAACACAAATTGAGAAAAAGATGACGGAGAACAGTGCTACAAAACAGGGTCTGCCGAAAACAATTGAAAAAGAGATTGAGATCAAATTCAAACTTCTCCAGAATAACCGAGGCAAAATTGGATAAGCTAATTCAGAACCAAGAGAAGCCAGCATTGCCTAAGCCAACTTACCACACTCCAAATTTTCGAAGTATAATGCAAGAAACTCTAGAGCAGGAAAAAATTGAGATTGAAAAGCGGGAACAAAACATCGTACTTTTTAGAGTACCGGAAAGCAAAAAGGATAGTCCGGAGAATAGACAAAAAGACGACATCGAGTTTTTCTCCGATTTTTGTATAAACGGTCTTAGCTGCAATGTGCCTGAAGTACAGAAAGCTATAAGGTTGGGCGAACCTCCCTCGCCAACAGATTAAATCAGAAGAAATAGACCTCTGAAAATTGTCCTGAGAGACAGAACTGAGAAAGAAGAAATCTTCAAATCCCTTAAAAACTTGAAAACTGCAGATCCTTCCTACAGAGGAATAGGTGTCTCACACGACTGCTCTAAAGAAACGAGAGAGCTCATAAAATCGAAGCTATCTGAAGCACGCGAAAACGACGGACAAAATGCAGAGCGCTACATGTACTTCATTAGGGGACCTGCCTCAAGACTTGAAGTCCAGCGTAGGAGAAGAAAATACATACCTCAGCCTGAATCTCAAAATGACGGCTTCTGACTAAGAGGCTCGCTCAAGCTGCTCCTACTAAATGCTAGAAGCTTACTTAATCTACAAAAGCGACTTAAACTATTTGATTTTGTCTTGAAACACTCATCTGATTTGTTACTACTAACCAAAACATGGCTTACAAGCGACATCAAGAGCTCAGAACCGCTCCTATCTCAATATAATGTAGTTAGGGCTGATAGAAAGTCAAAGAACGAAAAATCTAAGCACGGAGGATGTCGGATAGCAGTATCAAACTACGTCAGCTTTACTGAAGTAGATATTAGCCACCTTCCAGATGTAATTCAAGAATCCCTGGTAGTTATTAAACTAAACCAACCTGACCCAGCCGTAATAGCTCCTTTCTATAACCCACCAAAAGGAAGCCCCTATAGATCTCAACAAAACGATATTGATGCTATTTTTTGCCTTCTATCAGTTTTCGCTAATCAAAAAATTCTCTTTGCTGGTGATTTTAACTTAGCCGGGATAGATTGGGACATATACCAATCTAATGATGCTTATGAAAACTGTTTTGTAAACAAACTTGTCAACGCTAATTTCAAGCAATGTATTGGTTTCAACACCACCAAGTCATCCTGTTTAGACTTAGTCCTAGCCAATGATGAAGGTTTGATAACTTCAATTAATAGATTAGACGATTTAGAAGACTACTCTGACCATTTTCCGATACAAATCGAAATAACTAGTGGATCAAGAGAGCCTCAAAAGAAACAAGAAGTGTACTATAGCTATTGCAATTGTGATTTCGATTAGCTAAATGAGCTCATTGCAAACAATCTCTTTGACCTCCACTGCTACAGCAGCATAGATAAAACCAAAGGTTTGTGGTACGAATGGATCTTTCATCTGATAGAAAAACTACGCCTAGAAGAACTCGACGGAGACAAGAGCTTCCGCCTTGGGTATCATCTGAAACATCGCACAAATTAAACAAACTCAGGACACTAAGACGTTAATGGAAACGTTGCATGAATTTCTCTCCTTACCTAGCCACCCAATTAATAGAACTAGAAAAGCATTGTGCTAACCTGCAAGAAAGAGACCGACAAGAATACGAAGAATAACTAATTTCGAGCAGAAACAGATCTAGAATATTCAAATATTTGAAAAGTTTCAAAAAAAAAGAAATTCCCACCAAAAATTGTACATCTTGACTTCACAAAACAGCAAAGAAAAAGCAGAATTGTTCAATACGTATTTCTCATCAGTAGTTACTGATAAAAGTTATGAACAGATTGATGCTCCACCTCTTCTCGAAGCTGCTGGACAGAAAATAAACTTCACCGAGAAGGAGATTATCAAAGGTTTGGAAATGCTGGTTGTCACAAAAAGTAGAGGCGCAGATGGCATTCCCCCAATTCTGCTTAAGAAAACTGCATATACTGTTTCCAAATCGATTAAAAGTTTGTTCAACAACATTGGAAGGTTACAAAATGTTCCCGGTTCGTGGAAGCATGGTTTGGTCTCACCAATATCCAAAGATGGTAATAAAACTGAAGTGAAAAATTATAGACCTGTCACACTGCCCAACATCTTATCCAAAGTTTTTGAGAAGTTAGTCCTGAAGTTTTTTGCAGAACATTCGTTGAATAACATTACATCCTGTCAATTTGGTTTTGTACCGCGGAGGTCTGTAATCCTGCAGCTTATCTTGAGTCTGTTCAATATCTTTGAAAATCTTAGTGCATCAGAAGAGTTCTCTTTCCTACTGCTGTTTGACTTCTCTAAGGACTTTGACAAAATAAAGCATTCAGTTTTGATGAAGAAGTTAGCAAGGATGAATATACTACGAACTCTCTTTTTACTTATTAAAGATTATCTGACTGGCAGAACACAAAGCGTAAATGTAGACGGCTAACAATCTGAGAAACGTCTGGTCTCTTGCGGAGTTCCCCAAGGCTCTGTACTGGGACCTATCCTTTTCCTGATCTACATTAATGACCTGCCAAATGTAGTCTTTTCGTCTCTGGCACTCTTGTTTGCAGATGACTTAAAACTAATCCATTATTCCAAAAATGACAGTCTAGACAAGCTGCAAGTTGACCTAAACAATCTCCACAATTGGAGTGTCCAAAACTGCCTCCTTTTGAATTACAAAAAGTGCTCTTTTACGCAATTTGCTTTCGGGAGTCGTGTCGAGGAGGTTGTACTCTCTCTAGAAAACAATTTGATCCAAGAGAAGAGGGTCGTTAAAGATCTTGGGCTAACTATAGTCGACACCCTAAATTGGACAGAAAAAGTGCGGAATCGAATAGCGAAAGCAATGAAGGCGTTTTATCTCAATCGAAGGAACACAAGCTGCCAAATCTCTATGAAAACTAAGGTTCACTTATATAGAGCTATTATAAGCCCGACATTAGTGTTTGCATCTGAATGCTGGGAGCTAAAGCGAAACGAGTATCAAATTGTAGAGCGGTTTAATAAAAAGGTCATGAAATGGATGACAAACTGAAATAGTTACAAAGAAGCTATTGTTCAAAGCAATATACTGCCACCACTCTACTTTAAAGTCCTAAAAGATCTTCTACTTTTTAGCAGCATAGTGTCAGGAAAGTACGACTTGCGCAACTATTATGTTATTCAATGGTGTCGACTTGCGCAACATATGTCGACTTGCGCAACTATTATGTTATTCAATGGGCCGGAAGAAGATCTAGGGTTATACTGCCAGAGATTCGATACGAAGCTCAGAGACTCAATTTTTGGTATAGAACTGGATTTCAGGTGAACATCCTCCAAAGGAAAATTAACTTCTTTGAAAATATTACTTTGAAAGGAAGACTTCTAGAATTGATGTGGAAATTTTTCAATGAAAACTGGGCTGAGAATAATTTCTGTAGTTGGATCTTTTTGTGCCTGTGCCAGAACTGTCGTGCAAGTTCTATGTTATAAATCCGGGACTTATTCTCCCCGTGAAATTGTCACAAAGCCATAATAATAATAATAATAATAATAATAATAATAATAATAATAATAATAATAATAATAATAATAATAATAATAATAATAATAATAATAATAATAAATGCGTACTAATTACCTTGAGATTTTTAATGACAAGAGTGAACACGTTGAAAAACCATCCATGGGTCTTCAAACGTCTGTATATGGGTTTGATAGATGAGCTTCGTACGATGTTGAATTTTTACTCTTGCAAAGAAAACGCCACTGGTAAAAGTTTTCCTAATACTGCTCTGCATGATTTATTAGTATATCAGGATCCGATATTTTTCTTTCTGAATCGTCCTAAAAATGCGTCCTAATTATATTGAGAATTTTAATGACAAGAGTGAACACGTTGAAAAACCATCCATGGGTCTTCAAACGTCTGTATATGGGTTTGATAGATGAGCTTCCTACGATGTTGAATTTTTACTCTTGCAAAGAAAACGCCACTGGTAAAAGTTTTCCTAGAACTGCTTTGTATGACTTCTTAGTAAGTATATCAGGATCCGATATTTTTCTTTCTGAATCGTTATTCGCCTGCAAAAACTTGTCACGCGTTTCCTTTAAATAAGAACATTCGACAATTGCATATTCGGATTAATTCCGTTTGAGCCGCCCATCCTCAGCTTGGTGAGTGCATATTATTTCCTTCTGCACCCCTGCTCTCTCTCTCTCTCTCTCACACACACAGGTACGTTAATTATTTGAAAAAGGATCTACTATGCAATGACACGTGCTCTGTAACCGGGGTTGCATAGCTCCGTCTCTTTAACTTCATGTGGAAACAGTTTAAAGCCAGATTCTGCTACTCAAACTGCTGCACATGGGTACTACAATGTGACTGCCACAAATGCCGCCAAAACTGAAATCACTGTGAAGTGAACCATCTGGGATCAACTCCCTTCAGCGCAAGCTGTAAATCCCAATCAACAACAACGACAACAATTGGGGTCACAATCGAAAAGATTCGCATATTTCACCATAAATCATTTAGGATCTCTTCTGTTTCGGCCCCCAGTGTTTTTTACGCCCACCAGTTACAAATTATATGTTGTTATATAGCATGTTACCATGTAAAAAAATAGCAATTGTGTAGAGAAAAAAAATTTCGATTTAATTTTTTAGAATTGTTCCTAGAATTGTTTTAATGGTGGTCTCAGACAAACGCAAATAATTATTCATTTTATCCTTTGACAATTTGTGAAAGGTTTAACCTGGTGATGAACGTAAAGTTCGAGAAATTGTTTTAAATATCGGAAGTAATTTTAATTTGACAAATTGCTTTTCTACATTAAGTATTTTGTCAATTGTTTGAAAACAATGCCTAAGGAAGGGCTAACTGCAAAATACTCTGAGAAGTTTTCAATGTTTTAGTGTTCTAGCGAGTAGGAATGTTATAGATTTACCGAGATGGAGCATATTTTGGCTGCAAGTTCGCTTCAATCCTACAAATACAAAGACAGGGCCAAAATCGAAAAATCCGGAATAGTAATGTTTTTAAAGAAATTGATAACTGATGTAAATATTAGTTGTAAATAGACTAACCACGCTGTAAATAGTCTCATCTATTCAGGCAAAAAAAATAAAGGGAGAGTGAAATGGGTTCCCGGATTATCCTTCAACAGAAACCCCAAAAACTGGTTCAAAGACGCAAGAAATCTCATTCAGAAGGGTCATCGCAGCAAAAAGAAAGACTTGGTAGTGTAGCACGATCTGATAAATAACCCAATCTCACGTCACGGGTCAAACAACTACCAACCCTGCAGCGTGCCGGAGTTGATGTCGTTTTTTAGGAAGAACAAAACCGCTTCAGTGCTATTGTTTACTGTCGACGAATACGCACAGGGGATATTTTTAGGAGCTGCTGAAGTCTGAGGGACTGGTGCTATGCTTAACCAAGCATCTAATTTCACAGAGAAAAAAGAAGACGCAGCAAAGAAAGTTTTGCCATCTGCATCAGGACGCTGGGTTGGAGATTAGGACCCTAGAGACAGTATTACCCCATCAATACAATTTAAGAGGCCTGCTCAAGAAATGAAAAGGCCAGAATTTGGGCAAAAGAAGAGGAAAGCGAGAGTCAAGGCAAAAAAGGTGCAACAGACACAGACTGAGGAGGAGCTTCTGAACAATCGGGCTTCATTGCCCCTTGTCCTTGAGCATCGTTGAGGTATGTGGTTGTTGCTACCAAAGACGTGGCTCAGGTATATTTTGAAAGAAATCAAACTGTTACAAATTTTATCTCGATGACTTAAAAAACCCTAAATAAGGTCACTAGCAGCAATTAATGAATTGAAATTTTAAAACAATGCATTAACAATAATGTAATTTCGAAGTTTTTGAGGTATCGCGCTCATAAAAATGAAGTTTGCTATGATGCAAAAATGAAGTTTGCTAAGTATGCAAGCAGTTTAATTTCTACTCCTGAAACAAGAAATAAACCTTGCGAAAAAATGGAAAAAGTGTTCAGGTAAAAAAACTTGAAACAGATGAGAGTAAATTAAGAGAGAAGGTGAGACCAGAACTGATGCCATCCGTTGTTAGCAGCATTAGGTAAGGAATGAGGAATCACTCCGCAATTGTTCAAAACAGACTTAATGAAAAACTCAATAAAACTGTCAGAGAGAAAGGATAGACCACTGCGGAATGGATCCCATAGTATTGTTGTGATATAGGATGGCAGTGAACTTCCAAAGTTTGTACTTGACATCCTATCGTTGGGACCTAAACACCCTGTGTGAGACAAATTTAACGAGGTGCACTTCCTTGCAGACGTAGACAAACTTGTAAGTGAATTACGCCAGAATAAAACTGAGGTTGAGAACTTTTGTGAAATTGAGGCGTCCGACTATTTGACAAAGGTTGCGGTTTCCGTCTGATGAAGAAGTCAACGTACAGGGAAAAACTTGATGATATAGTGAACTCGGATCAGTTTCAAAAAATCAATGGAAAAAAGTTGAAATTGTGATCAAAAAAGAAAAACAGATAATTAACAGCCTGCAACAATTAATGAAGCACCGGATAATTAGTGACAAAATTTATCAAAGACTCAGGTCAACAAGTTCACAATCATTGAGGCTTTATGGCAGTGCAAAGGTCCAAAAAAATTCACCTCTCTGACTTGCTCTTTGATACCGGGTAGCAGTTACGAAAAATTGAACAGATTTCTGACACCATTTTTTCAGAAATTACCGGGTGCAAACATTGAATTCAACACGCAACATCGCAAGATGCTAGAAACGCCTTAGAGTCTCTCTCTCTCTCTCTCTCTCTCTCTTGAAAATAACGAGCAGGTAGTATCTTTTGACGTAAAAGGTTTGTAGACCAACGTGCCAGTTTGACAGGCTATAGAAGTTACTCTGAGAGAACTCGATACAAGCAAACTTGCTCCAGATATTCAAACGTCCGCAATGAAAGGTTTGTCAAAGCTTGCGGTGACAAAAGTTCATTTTGATTGTGAAGGTATCTGGCATCTACAATCAAAAGGTCTGGTTATGGGTGCATCTTTGGCTGTAATACTAGCAAATGTGTGGATGAAATCGTTTGAGGCATCAATGCGAAAACCAGAGGTGAAAATGCCTCCAGATCCGACCAAAACGGGAAGTGCAAAGAGTGAAACCGGAGAGTGAGTTTCCGAGGAAGAGGAGTAGAATGTGAGTCATGCAAAACTTGGTTTCTTGCAAAATGCCAAAAAATAAAGAATGAGGAATACGCCAAATGCAGGATGTTGTTTGGATTTGTATTAATTGCAGCAATCAACAGACAGTGGGGCCATATGAGGAGATGAAATTTTTTCTCGGTACGTGGATGATATTATCTGCACGGTTCGTGGTGACCCGGACGAGTACTTAAAATTTGCAAATTCATTCAACATCAACCAGCAATTTATCTTAGAGAAAGTTTACATGGAAGGGAATTTGGCTTTTCCTGACATTAACCTAATTGTGAGCAGCAAAAGTAATATCGCCTGTCAGTGGTATAAAAAAACAACTGACACTGGAATAATACTGATATTTTGCAGCTGTACACCGCTTCAGCATAAAAAAAATTTGATTTATGGGACGGTTCACGGGGTTTTTAATGCAACATCTAATTGGTTGACCTTCGATCAGGCTCTTCCGTAGAACAGAACTTGCTGGACGAAAAAACAGAGTATCCAGAGGAATGGTCTTCAAAAACAGTGAACCAGACTTTAGAAAAGATAATAAGTGGCGGTGAGGACCAATTGAGAACCATACCAAAAGTGAACCATCTGGGATCACCTCCCTTTAGCGCAAGCTGTAAATCCCAATCAACAACAACGACAACAACTGGGGTCACAATCAAAAAGATTCGCATATTTCACCATAAATCATTTAGGATCTATTCTGTTTCGGACACCGCTGCTTTTACGCTCACCAGTTACAAATTATATGTTGTTATATAGCATGTTACTATGTAAGCAGATAACAATTGTTTATAGGAAAAAAATTTTCGATTTAATTTTTGAAAATTGTTCCTAGAATTGTTTTAATGGAGGTCTCAGACAAATGCATATTTTTATCCCTTTTATCTTTCGACGATCTGTGAAAGGTTTAAACTAACGATAAACGTGAAGTTCGAAAACGTTTGTTTCAAATATCGGATGTAATTTTAATTCTACAAAGTTGTTTCCTTTAGAAAAAAAATATACCCACTAAGCTGGGGGGGGGGGGGGGAGCAAAACAGAATAGATCCATCATTTGTATATTTCAGCTGAACAGTTTGTTTTCTTTTCCCGCTTCCGCTTTCTTTGAGTAACTTCCATCCAGGAGCACATAAACCGCTCCAAAACGTGATGGATTTTTTAATTAAATCCCGAACAAAGGCCAGCTAGTTTTCACCAAGAATTGTTTGAAAATAAGTTTAATTTAAGCGATTGTCAGAATGTCTGCAGTCATCGTTTCTGTTTTCAAAAACAAAAATTCAAGTCTTCGGTTTTATGCCAGATCTCGCAAAAACTGCAGTTCACAGCAAAGTGTTTATTTTGTTTCATGATGTATAGATTGCGTACTTAGAGCCATACAAGCCTGATCTTCTACGAAATGTTTCACAGGTAACTTGCAGTATAATCCGGAATCCTTTGAAATCCACTTTTGTGATCACCTTCTTAACTCGCTTCGACAACTGAGTACCACTCATATTTAGCAGTTGATCTTGATGCAGTCTTCTGTGCCTTACAACCCCAATTAATTGCTCGGGATGACTACTTCAACTTAAAACAATATTGGGCAGCAGTTTTGTTGTTACTTGTGTCCGTTGAACAATATGTATCCAAAAAAAATGATTCTAAGAATTGCGAAATTGTTTGGCTGTTTTTCGTTGAGCTTGTTTGTGATTTTCAACAAACGAAGAGATAGCGTTCGCTGAAAAACAAATATTGAATTTAGTTCACAAAGTTTAACAGCCAAAAAGACTACTAAACATCCAAAACTCGTCTTTCTCGTTCTAAGTGTCTCCTCATTCCCTTCCCGAGGACAACATTTTTGAAAAGATTGCAATTTGCCTCTAAATTCTTCGAAATTTGTTCAACACCCTTTTCTTGGATTTTTTAATGGTGAAGTTCTTTTCAGTTTTCATTCCAAAATACTAGTTCAAACATGAGCAATTAATATTTTTTTTCAAAATTTCTGCTTGCAATTAATTCCAACAGTTTCAGGAACAAAACAAATGTTGACGTCGTCGACACAAAAACAAAAGAACCCAATTTTTGTCCCGGTTTTTAAAAATGAATTGTTGCTCTGAACAGAAATAGCTCAATTTAGTGTAATTGAGAAAGTATTCAGAATTTAAAACCTCTTTTTTTCGTCTTATTTCAGACCCTTGATACTCTTCTTTTTCATTTGTAAAAATTTTTCATCCAACTGTACAATAAATTATCATCCATATAAAATAATTTATCGATATAAAGATAAAAATTTCCAGTTGTTCAGTTGCTACACATTCTTCAATTGGAGCGCTATGATTAGCAATCTTTCCTTGTGCTTTCAG
This sequence comes from Convolutriloba macropyga, assembly GCF_964194025.1. Classification (NCBI taxonomy): domain Eukaryota; kingdom Metazoa; phylum Xenacoelomorpha; order Acoela; family Convolutidae; genus Convolutriloba; species Convolutriloba macropyga. The sequence goes on from NW_027452013.1 coordinate 37,181, forward strand.
CTTATAATCATTAGGGAAAGCCCTGCTGCTCAAAATTCCAATATTTGAAAAGCAGAAGTTTTGAAGAATGAGTTACATTAAAATATCTTTTGTAAACCTGACTACATACTTTCGCACAAAAGAAAATCAAAGGGTTTCATTTCAACAACGGGACTAAGTTTCTCAACAAACAGTTAATCAATCTGTACAATTTTTTCATCCCATAAACAATATTTTTAACTAAAGTATTTGATTTCGGTCTTCATTGCCCATTTCATTTTTGGAATTCGCAAATTGTCATCCACGTCTACTGGAACCAAAAGAAAACAACAACTAAGTTCACTAATGCTACTTCAATAGAATGATTATAAATTTTTCGAAGAATTTTTACCGTTCCATTTATTTGAAATAAGAATCATTTTCACAAAAAATTACGTACTTTGATTTTCGAATTTTATTTATATTCTTTCTGTCTTCAAACCCAACCAAAAAGCACTTACTTCTATCAGAAATCGAATAATACGTGTTGCCTTGTCAGCAGGTGTTGAATCTGGGCATTCTCTAAATTTATGTCCACAAATTTGGCATGGAGTATCAATCAGCTTTGATTTGAGAAAAATTGAAGCCAGCGTTTAATTGTCCTTGGTTGGTAGAAAAAGAAAGCAGTATCAGTTTTGCTGCAGGTCTCAGTGCTTTTGTTGACGTCATATGCCAGAGCAAACCAGCTCTCTGACCGAGCTTTGTTCAATGAAGACGCGTTTGATTCCTGCTGCATACAATCAGCGCAATTGGTAATACGATTGTTCACTCTCTCTCTCTCTCTCTCTCCCTCTCTCTGTCTTTTATGTCTGTTGACTTTATTTTCACAAAAACAATTTACCATTCTTCATTAGGCATCGGCCAAAATTAGCGACGTTTATTACGCCAGCCTCTTATCTCCCATGTTTTGCGATGCGCTTACTGATCAGTATTGTTTATAGCTTGCTTACAGTTCAAATGTGTTGCACTTGCTATATGCTCTGAAGGAACTCTTAGAGGTCTCAGGGCTTTTGTTGGCGTCATTTGACAGAGCAGACCAGCTCTCTGACAGAGCTTTCTTCAATATAGACGCGCTTGATTCCTGCTACAAACAATCAGCTTTATTGGAAATAAGATTGTTCCCTGCTCTCTCTCTCTCTCTCTCCTCTCTCTCTCTCTCTCTCTCTCTCCCTCTCTCTCGCTCTCACACACTTTCTATCTCTCTCTCTCTCTCTCTCTCTCTCTCTCTCTCTCTGTCTTCTATGTGGGCTGACTTTATTTTCGCAAGCACATTTTATCATTTTTCATTAGGCATCGGCCAAATATAGCGACGTTTATTAAGCCAGCCTCCTCTCTCTCATGTTTTGCGATGCGCTTACTGCTCAGTATTTTTTAAGCCTTGCTTACAGTTCATATGTGTTAAACAATGTTACATGCTTTAACGGAACTCTTACCAAAAATTTTTATAAGAGTTTCAATCTGTTTTATGGGTCTACCGACCTCTTTGTTGAAATATGAGCACTTTTCTCAGACCCGTAATCAAGCCCTGTCATGCATTCGCATCTTTATCTTTATAAATATCACGAATAAAACTAAATTATTGACTCAACATCTCTCTCACACCTCTCTCTCTCTCTCTCTCTCTCTCTCTCTCTCTCTCTCTCTTTCGATCGCTTTCACACTCTTTCTCTCGCCCCTCTCTCTCTCTCTCTCCATCTTTCCTCCTCTCTCTCCCTCTCTCTCTCCAATCTCTCTCTCTCTCTCTCTCTCTCTCTCTCTCTCTCCCTCTCTCCCTCTCTCTCTCTCCCACATCCTCTCTCTCTCTATTTCTCTTTCTCTCTCTCGTTCTCTCTCTCTCTCTTTCTCTCTCTCCCCCTCTCTCCCTCTCTCTCTCTCTCCCACATCCTCTCTCTCTCTCTCTCTCTCTCTCTCTATTTCTCTTTCTCTCTCTCGTCTCTCTCTCTCTTTCTCTCTCTCTCTCTCTCTCCCTCTCTCTCTCTCTCTCATTTTCACTCTCTCCCTCTCTCTCTCTCTCTGTCTCTCTCTCTCTCTCTCTTTCGATCGCTCTCACACTCTTTCTCTCGCCCCTCTCTCTCCATCTTTCCTCCTCTCT
>NW_027452014.1:0-12500 GCF_964194025.1 Convolutriloba macropyga
AGCTAGCTTGAGCTTGAGCTTGAGCTAGCTAGCTAGCTTGAGCTTGAGCTAGCTAGCTTGAGCTTGAGCTAGCTAGCTTGAGATTGAGCTAGCTAGCTAGCTTGTGCTTGAGCTAGCTAGCTAGCTTGAGCTTGAGCTTGAGCTAGCTGGCTTGAGCTTGAGCTAGCTAGCTTGAGCTTGAGCTAGCTAGCTTGAGCTTGAGCTAGCTAGCTAGCTTGAACTTGAGCTAGCTAGCTAGCTTGAGCTTGAGCTTGAGCTAGCTAGCTAGCTTGAGCTTGAGCTAGCTAGCTAGCTTGAGCTTGAGCTTGAGCTAGCTAGCTTGAGCTTGAGCTTGAGCTAGCTAGCTAGCTTGAGCTTGAGCTAGCTAGCTTGAGCTTGAGCTAGCTAGCTTGAGCTTGAGCTAGCTAGCTAGCTTGAGCTTGAGCTAGCTAGCTAGCTTGAACTTGAGCTAGCTAGCTAGCTTGAGCTTGAGCTAGCTAGCTAGCTTGAGCTAGCTAGCTAGCTTGAGCTTGAGCTTGAGCTTGAGCTAGCTAGCTTGAGCTTGAGCTAGCTAGCTAGCTTGAGCTTGAGCTAGCTAGCTAGCTTGAGCTTGAGCTAGCTAGCTAGCTTGAGCTTGAGCTTGAGCTAGCTAGCTTGAGCTTGAGCTTGAGCTAGCTAGCTAGCTTGAGCTTGAGCTAGCTAGCTTGAGCTTGAGCTAGCTAGCTTGAGCTTGAGCTAGCTAGCTAGCTTGAGCTTGAGCTAGCTAGCTAGCTTGAGCTTGAGCTAGCTGGCTTGAGCTTGAGCTAGATAGCTTGAGCTTGAGCTAGCTAGCTAGCTTGAGCTAGCTAGCTAGAGCTCGACCTATGAAAAGCTGCGCAAACACTTATTCTATAATAATTGCGAAAATTAAAAATTTCACAAGTGAAAAGCTGCATAAACAGTAATTCTATGTGTGGGGCATTATTAGGGGGAGGTGTCTTGTCAAAATATGGCTGGACTAAAGACCTCAACCCAGATAGGGTGGAAGGCCCTATGATCGGTCTGTTACTAATCGGTGACCGATAAAGACCTGACCAAGGCCTGTAGTAAGCTTGGTTAGGCATTACAGGAGATAACACTAAGACCGAGGGGTCTTAGAGAGCCCTCTAGCGGGGCGAATAGAGCTAGATCGAGCCTTGGGAAAGCTAGATCGAGCAGGACTGAAGCTAAAGGATAGACCGAGAGGTCTGTCTGGTCCTCCTAGAGAGGCCAAGAGAAAGTACGAGAAGCCAACTAAAGCTTGATCGGGCCTTCAGCAAGCACGACCGAGCTGTACCGGAGCTAACACTAAGACCGAGGGGTCTTAGAGAGCCCTCTAGCGGGGCGAATAGAGCTAGATCGAGCCTTGGGAAAAGCTAGATCGAGCAGGACTGAAGCTAAACGATAGACCGAGAGGTCTGTCTGGTCCTCCTAGAGAGGCCAAGAGAAAAAACGAGAAGCTAACTAAAGCTTGATCGGGCCTTCAGCAAGCACGACCGAGCTGTACCGGAGCTAACACTAAGACCGAGGGGTCTTAGAGAGCCCTCTAGCGGGGCGAATAGAGCTTGATCAAGCCTTGGGCAAGCTAGATCGAGCAGGACTGAAGCTAAGCAAGAGACCGAGAGGTCTGTCTGGTCCTCCTAGAGAGGCCAAGAGAAAGTACGAGAAGCCAACTAAAGCTTGATCGGGCCTTCAGCAAGCACGACCGAGCTGTACCGGAGCTAACACTAAGACCGAGGGGTCTTAGAGAGCCCTCTAGCGGGGCGAATAGAGCTAGATCGAGCCTTGGGAAAGCTAGATCGAGCAGGACTGAAGCTAAACGATAGACCGAGAGGTCTGTCTGGTCCTCCTAGAGAGGCCAAGAGAAAGTACGAGAAGCTAACTAAAGCTTGATCGCGCCTTCAGCAAGCACGATTGAGCAAGACCGGAGCTAACACTAAGACCGAAGTGTCTTAGAGAGCCCTCTGGTGGGGCGAATAGAGCTAGATCGAGCCTTGGGAAAGCTAGATCGAGTAAGATTGAAGCTGAAAGAGTGTCAGAGGAGCAAATGAACCTCCAAAAAGTGAAAATCAAATTTTAGAAAAAACACAAGTTAAATACTGCATGGACAGTATTTCTATGTGTGGGGCATTATTAGGGGGAGGTGTCTTGTCAAAATATGGCTGGACTAAAGACCTCAACCCGGATAGGGTGGAAGGCCCCATGATCGGTCTGTTACTAATCGGTGACCGATAAAGACCTGACCAAGGCCTGTAGTAAGCTTGGTTAGGCATTACAGGAGTTAACACTAAGACCGAGGGGTCTTAGAGAGCCCTCTAGCGGGGCGAATAGAGCTAGATCGAGCCTTGGGAAAGCTAGATCGAGCAGGACTGAAGCTAAGCAAGAGACCGAAAGGTCTGTCTGGTCCTCCTAGAGAGGCCAAGAGAAAGTACGAGAAGCTAACTAAAGCTTGATCAGGCCTTCAGCAAGCACGACCGAGCTGTACCGGAGCTAACACTAAGACCGAGGGGTCTTAGAGAGCCCTCTAGCAGGGCGAATAGATCTAGATCGAGCCTTGGGAAAGCTAGATCGAGCAGGACTGAAGCTAAACGATAGACCGAGAGGTCTGTCTGGTCCTCCTAGAGAGGCCAAGAGAAAGTACGAGAAGCTAACTAAAGCTTGATCGGGCCTTCAGCAAGCACGACCGAGCTGTACCGGAGCTAACACTAAGACCGAGGGGTCTTAGAGAGCCCTCTAGCAGGGCGAATAGAGCTAGATCGAGCCTTGGGAAAGCTAGATCAAGCAGGACTGAAGCTAAACGATAGACCGAGAGGTCTGTCTGGTCCTCCTATAGAGGCCAAGAGAAAGTACGAGAATCTAACTAAAGCTTGATCGGGCCTTCAGCAAGCACGACCGAGCTGTACCGGAGCTAACACTAAGACCGAGGGGTCTTAGAGAGCCCTCTAGCAGGGCGAATAGAGCTAGATCGAGCCTTGGGAAAGCTAGATCGAGCAGGACTGAAGCTAAACGATAGACCGAGAGGTCTGTCTGGTCCTCCTAGAGAGGCCAAGAGGAAGTACGAGAAGCTAACTAAAGCTTGATCGCGCCTTCAGCAAGCACGATTGAGCAAGACCGGAGCTAACACTAAGACCGAAGTGTCTTAGAGAGCCCTCTAGTGGGGCGAATAGAGCTAGATCGAGCCTTGGGAAAGCTAGATCGAGTAAGATTGAAGCTGAAAGAGTGTCAGAGGAGCAAATGAACCTCCAAAAAGTGAAAATCAAATTTTAGAAAAAAACACAAGTTAAATACTGCATGGACAGTAATTCTATGTGTGGGGCATTATTAGGGAGAGGTGTCTTGTCAAAATATGGCTGGACTAAAGACCTCAACCCGGATAGGGTGGAAGGCCCTATGATTGGTCTGTTACTAATCGGTGACCGATAAAGACCTGACCAAGGCCTGTAGTAAGCTTGGTTAGGCATTACAGAAGATAACACTAAGACCGAGGGGTCTTAGAGAGCCCTCTAGCGGGGCGAATAGAGCTTGATCAAGCCTTGGGCAAGCTAGATCGAGCAGGACTGAAGCTAAACGATAGACCGAGAGGTCTGTCTGGTCCTCCTAGAGAGGCCAAGAGAAAGTACGAGAATCTAACTAAAGCTGGGTCGGGCCTTCAGCAAGCACGACCGAGCAGTACCGGAGCTAACACTAAGACCGAGGGGTCTTAGAGAGCCCTCTAGTGGGGCGAATAGAGCTAGATCGAGCCTTGGGAAAGCTAGATCGAGCAGGACTGAAGCTAAACGATAAACCGAAAGGTCTGACGGGTCCTCATAAGAGGCATGGAGAAAGATCTGATACTAAAGTACCTCTCGGAAGTAATAAAATATGCCTGATGAAGCCGGGTATGATGTTTGTTGTTTGATGGCATTCATCGATTAGGTCTGGTGGATTCCCCATTACTCCGAGTGGTACTAGTAGAGGCTCCTACAGGGGTGAGCAAAGCGAGATCAAGCCTTAGGCAAGCTAGATCGAGCAGAACTGAAGCTGAAAAGCAAAATAAATGACAGGTCTGTCCAAATCAATAAACTTGAAATCCAGTGTGGTCACCACGGGTCACGAGGTGAATTCCTAGCGATTGTCTGCTGAACGTATAGGAAGGCCCGAAACGAACGATAATTTCATTGCACAGTGGAGATACTATACGTTCAGGAGTAGCATACATCGGGTTTGATCTATGATCATGTCTGGTCTCCGAGGATCCACCGGGTTACCAACTGGCACCGCTGTACTGGGTGTAAAACTGGGCCACCTGAAGTCCCGGGTGTAAAACTAGGTGCCTCTGTGCCAAAGTAGCGGCTTGCGTAGTGCATTATGCCTCCGGCTTGCGAAATGGTTATAAGCAATAACAACAGGACGCCGCGGGGTGTTCACTTAAAGGAGTAACGTTCTCTCAAGGGAGGGGATCTAAAAATCTTGATAAAACATTTATTCTATGCAAAATTTGTGCGCAAATTTTGCAAAGTAAAAAGCTGCACTGTAGCAAATTCTATGTGTGTAGCATTATTAGGGAAGTGTTGTTTGATGGCACCTCTCTACTTGATGCACCAAAGAACTACCTTGATGGCTCATGACCGCTGGTAATCTGTCGTCGCTAGTAGTTCGGAACTGAGAACAAATATGTTCGCAAATTACAACAATTATACAGCATATTGCTGAATAAAGCAGAACCGAATAATACTCAGTGACTTTACACCAAGACTGACTAATGTCTGGATTGTATCGTCCTACTCGAGTAAGGCGAAGAAAAGCTAGAAAGATACGCTTTTCACAAAGCAGGCTTAATGCATGCAAACCAAGGAGGAAGGAGTGATGCCCCTCCTTATAATAAGCAGAACCAAATAAAGAACAGACAGCATCATCTGTACAGTGACCAAGAAGAGGTGAAACTTCTGTATGTGAAAAGGCAATTTGAGCGAGATTTATTAGCAGACTAGTATTATGTTGTTTCTAGTAGGCGAAAGCCGAAACATCAACATGTGAAAATCTGATATTAAATCCTCAATCATTTTCCCTAGTATTATACAGCTATGAGTAACCTTAATTGGACACGGCAATTATTGCTGACCGGTGAAACTTTCGCATGGGAAAGACACACACACTTCTTGACAAAGCAATAAGTATTATGCTGTTTCTAGTACGCGAAAGCAGAAACATCAGCATGTGAAAGTTGTGAAGTTGAAGAATTTTTGTGTTGAGTACGATGTTGTTACTAGTAACCATGTCGACAGCTGAGAACTGTTCTCTAACCAATAGAAGGTGAAACTTCTGTATGTGAAAAGGCAATTTGAGCGAGATTTCTTAGCAGACTAGTATTATGTTGTTTCTAGTAGGCGAAAGCCGAAACATCAACATGTGAAAATCTGATATTAAATCCTCAATCATTTTCCCTAGTATTATACAGCTACTAGTAGCCGTAATTGGTCAGGGAAACATTGTTGACCGGTGAAACTTCACATGGGAAAGACACACAAATTACTTGACAAAACAATAAGTATTATGCTGTTTCTAGTATGCGAAAGCAGAAACATCAGCATGTGAAAGTTGTGAAGTTGAAAAGTTTTTGTGTTGAGTACGGTGTTGTTACTAGTAACCATGTCGACAGCTGGAAAGCTGTTCTCTAACCAATAAAAGGTAAAACTTCTGTATCTGAAGAGGCGGCGTGATTGAGATTTTTAACAGACTAGTATTATGTTGTTTCTAGTAGGCGAGAGCCGAAACATCGACATGTGAACATCTGGTTTTTAAATCATGAGTCAATTCTCCCTAGTATGATACAGTTGTTAGCCGGTATTGGTAACAGTAGAACAGAGATTTGGAGGGCAAAACCTGCTCATGGGAAATGCTCACAGAGCGCTATCTACCAGTACACATAGTATTATGCTGTTTCTAGTACGCGCGAGCCGAAACATCAGCATGTGAAATGTGTAATCGTGGGTAACTCTAAGTGTGTAGAGTACTGTGTAGTAACTAGTAGCCATGCCAAAGCATGCATTGAAACTCTTCGTGATTTAAAAAGCTCAAAGCAAGATTGACGAGGCCGCAAGGCTATGTCTTTCTAAATTCGAACAAATCGAAAGATTGTTCAAAGTACAATTAAACTGATTGATCCTGTCAGTTGCCATATGCTTGTCTGAAAGACTAAGCCATGCATGTGCAAGCGAAGCTTGAAAAAGTGGAACCGCGAATGGCTCATTAAATCAGTTACTATCTATTAGTTGATTTGCAAGCTAAATGAATAACTGCGGTAACCCTGCAGCTAATGCATGCTGATTGTCCGACACTGTCGGAGACTTTTACAAGACTACACCGGGTGATTTGCTAAGTACAGACACATCCCGTGATGAGTCCTAGTAACTGAAAGATCCCAGATAGCTTCGGCTTGGGGACGGAACTTCCGAATTTCTGACCTATCAACCTATGATGGTAGTGTAACGGACTACCATGGTTGTGACGGGTAACGGGGAATCAGGGTTCGATTCCGGAGAGGGAGCCTTAGAAACGGCTACCACATCCAAGGAAGGCAGCAGGCACGCAAATTACCCACTCTCCGCACGAGGAGGTAGTGACTAGAAATAATGATATGAACCTTTATGGTTTGTAATCAGAATGGAATGGACTTAAAAGCTCCATTGATGAACGAGTAGAGGGCAAGTCTGGTGCCAGCAGCCGCGGTAATACCAGCCTCTACAAGCGTATGCAATAGTTGCTGCGTTTAAAAAGCTCATAGTTGGATCTGTTTGAGTAGAACGGCAACATGGTCTTCAGTTAAATCTGTTGACTCGTTCCGCTCATCCTTCGCATCGAAGAAATAGTTTGCACTTAAATGTGACGAACTGTGGAAACGGTGTTTTCACCCTGAGAAAATTAGAGTGTTCAAAGCATCCTTTGGGATCGAATAATAAAGCATGGAATAATGGAGAATGACCCGCTACTCGATTGATGCCGGTTGGCTGAGTGCGGTAATGATTGAAAGGAACAGACGGGGGCATTTGTATTGCTACGTTAGAGGTGAAATTCTTGGATCGTGGCAAGACAAACTACTGCGAAAGCATTTGCCAAGAATGTTTTCATTAATCAAGAACGAAAGTCAGAGTATTGAAGAGGATTAGATACCCTCGTAATTCTGACCATAAACTATACCAACCTACAATTTGTCAAAGTCGATCTTGACTTGGCAAGAGATTAACCGGGAAACCAAAGTTTATTGGTTCCGGGGGAAGTATGGTTGCAAAATCGAAACTTAAAGGAATTGACGGAAGGGCACCACCAGGAGTGGAGCCTGCGGCTTAATTTGACTCAACACGGGAAAACTCACCCGGTCCAGACATCTTAAGGATTGACAGATTGAATATCTTTCATGATTATATGGGCGGTGGTGCATGGCCGTTCTTAGTTAGTGGAGTGATCTGTCTGGTTAATTCCGATAACGAACGAGATCTTCTCCATCTAAATAATGAAATTCACTATATGTGAATTCAAACACTTCTTAGAGGAACTATGCGGAATTAAATACCGCAGATGAAGTGAGGCTATAACAGGTCTGTGATGCCCTTAGATGTTCTGGACTGCACGCGCGCTACACTGTGTACTTTTAGATTGAGTACTCAGCCCTTGGTCCGAAATGGACTGGGCAATCAGAGAAAAGTACAGCGCTTCAAGGGGATCGTCTGTTGTAACTTGCAGACGTGAACCAGGAATTCCTGGTACTTATGAGTCAACAACTCATAGGGATTACGTCCCTGCCCTTTGTACACACCGCCCGTCGCTACTACTGATTGGATAGTTAAGCAAGAATTGCAAATTCCTACTGTTGGGACTTCGGTCTCCGGCAACGGGATGAAGCGGATCGAGCTTAATTGTCTAGAGGAAGTAAAAGTCGTAACAAGGTTTCCGTAGGGGAACCTGCGGAAGGATCAGTGATTGATTCCTTCGGGCATGGCTGCTGGTAGAGGCCATGTCTGTAGTGCGCATGACGCTCTGTCGCTAGAGATTGCTTGGCAACCAATCTCGAATTATGTATCGAGCTCAAAAACTACTTGTGTGGATACATAGTTCAGCAGTCATGGCAAGGGACTGCTTAAAGGGAGACTAGTTAGCAAAAGCAGCCTAGCAGAACTGCAGCTATCTAGATCTCAGAAGCTGGGTTATAGAAGCCCAGCTATAGACTTGTGAATGAGAAAGGCCTAAAAAGGTCCACAAGTCGCGTGGTTAGAACCGACACGCAAAAATCCCAGCGAGTGACAGAGCGTTGCGCTGTTCAGTGGGAAAGAGTTGAGCTACTCGGGGCGCCCACTGAACTTGCTCCGAGCCAAAGGCTCGAAAAAACACAGCTTAGCCTCAGATCCTTTACATAGAAGGCTAGCTAAAATAAACTTACCTTGGACGAGGGTAAAGTTTAGTCAGTTCTTAGGGGAGAGTAATCCACAGCTTCTCGCCCTCTGAACATTCTCCCAGATATGTAGGTCTGGGAGAGTCTCCTCCTGTTCTTCGGAATCTGGAGGTAGACAAAGACAGTACGATACGATCTTGCATCGGGATGACTAACCGATAATGATCATAATCTGACAATTTTTCCGGCTTGAGGCACCGGAGTCAGATTAAAGACACATACTGAACTAAAGGCGTATGTGCAAAGCTTGTCGGAGTGTAGAGAGTCAAGCTGAGTTGACTCGTCACGTGGTGATGACAACAGCCATGTGCAAAACACTCACAACTTTATCGTCTATGTGGAAAAGGTTGCTAACAGCGCTCTCTATGAGAGGCCCTCGCATATAACTATACGAGGAAAAGGCGATAGAGTTGTTTGAATGTGGGGCAGGTTCATCGACAAGCTAAGTTGATCACATTCTTGTTGTGGCATCCTACTAGAATTGGTCACGGTCTGCACCAACTCTCCCCAAGTTGGCCAGACTTAAAACTAGAAATAAGGTTTGCAGCTATGTGAACCTAGAAACTGTAAAGGAGTTGAAAGAACTTAAAGGAATTGAAAGAGGCCTTGAGGTATATCCTCTTGGTAAAGACCCACAAAAGCTCACAAAAGTGGCTTCGAAGGGCAAAACTGGTTCATCCAAAACAATTGGAGAGCTTAAAGCAGAACCAATTCGAATGAAACACTATTGGTGAAACTTCATCATGAGAACGTCACAAGCTGATCACGCTCTATGATATGACTAGTATTATGTTGCTTCTAGTAGGCTAAGCGCAAGCCGAAACATCAACATGTGAAAGTCGTAGAATTTTGCAATCAAACTGTGGCTAGTACTGTGATGTTACTAGTAACCTGGTGTTCCGTCATATGGCCAAGAGAGCATTTGAAGGCGAAACTTCTGCATGGGAAAGCTGCATCATGATCAAAATTTTATATCGAGTATTATGTTGACGTTAGTAGGCCTTGGCCGAAAACGCAGCATGTGAAAGGTATAGATAAAAGTTATTGTTGCAGTCAGTACTGTGTAGTTACTAGTAGCTGGATTTAAGCTCAAAATGAGACACTGTTGGTGAAACTTCATCATGAGAATGTCACAAGCTGATCAAGCTCTATGATATGACTAGTATTATGTTGCTTCTAGTAGGCTAAGCGCAAGCCGAAACATCAACATGTGAAAGTCGTAGAATTTTGCGATCAAATTGTGGCTAGTACTGTGATGTTACTAGTAACCTTGTGTTACGTCATATGGCCAAGAGAGCATTTGAAGGCGAAACTTCTGCATGGGGAAGCTGCATCATGAACAAAAGTTTATATCGAGTATTATGTTGACATTAGTAGGCCCTGGCCGAAAGCGCAGCATGTGAAAGGTATAGATAAAAGTTATCGTTGCAGTCAGTACTGTGTAGTTACTAGTAGCTGGATTTAAGCTCGAAATGAGACACTGTTGGTGAAACTTCATCATGAGAACGTCACAAGCTGATCACGCTCCATGATATGACTAGTATTATGTTGCTTCTAGTAGGCTAAGCGCAAGCCGAAACATCAACATGTGAAAGTCGTAGAATTTTGCGATCAAATTGTGGCTAGTACTGTGATGTTACTAGTAACCTTGTGTTACGTCATATGGCCAAGAGAGCATTTGAAGGCGAAACTTCTGCATGGGGAAGCTGCATCATGAACAAAAGTTTATATCGAGTATTATGTTGACGTTAGTAGGCCCTGGCCGAAAGCGCAGCATGTGAAAGGTATAGATAAAAGTTAGCGTTGCAGTCAGTACTGTGTAGTTACTAGTAGCTGGATTTAAGCTCGAAATGAGACACTGTTGGTGAAACTTCATCATGAGAACGTCACAAGCTGATCACGCTCTATGATATGACTAGTATTATGTTGCTTCTAGTAGGCTAAGCGCAAGCCGAAACATCAACATGTGAAAGTCGTAGAATTTTGCAATCAAACTGTGGCTAGTACTGTGATGTTACTAGTAACCTTTTCTTACGTCATATGGCCAAGAGAGCATTTGAAGGCGAAACTTCTGCATGGGGAAGCTGCATCATGAACAAAAGTTTATATCGAGTATTATGTTGACGTTAGTAGGCCCTGGCCGAAAGCGCAGCATGTGAAAGGTATAGATAAAAGTTATCGTTGCAGTCAGTACTGTGTAGTTACTAGTAGCTGGATTTAAGCTCGAAGTGAGACACTGTTGGTGAAACTTCATCATGAGAACGTCACAAGCTGATCACGCTCTATGATATGACTAGTATTATGTTGCTTATAGTAGGCTAAGCGCAAGCCGAAACATCAACATGTGAAAGTCGTAGAATTTTGCGATCAAATTGTGGCTAGTACTGTGATGTTACTAGTAACCTTGTGTTACGTCATATGGCCAAGAGAGCATTTGAAGGCGAAACTTCTGCATGGGGAAGCTGCATCATGAACAAAAGTTTATATCGAGTATTATGTTGACGTTAGTAGGCCCTGGCCGAAAGCGCAGCATGTGAAAGGTATAGATAAAAGTTAGCGTTGCAGTCAGTACTGTGTAGTTACTAGTAGCTGGATTTAAGCTCGAAATGAGACACTGTTGGTGAAACTTCATCATGAGAACGTCACAAGCTGATCACGCTCTATGATATGACTAGTATTATGTTGCTTCTAGTAGGCTAAGCGCAAGCCGAAACATCAACATGTGAAAGTCGTAGAATTTTGCAATCAAACTGTGGCTAGTACTGTGATGTTACTAGTAACCTTTTCTTACGTCATATGGCCAAGAGAGCATTTGAAGGCGAAACTTCTGCATGGGGAAGCTGCATCATGAACAAAAGTTTATATCGAGTATTATGTTGACGTTAGTAGGCCCTGGCCGAAAGCGCAGCATGTGAAAGGTATAGATAAAAGTTATCGTTGCAGTCAGTACTGTGTAGTTACTAGTAGCTGGATTTAAGCTCGAAGTGAGACACTGTTGGTGAAACTTCATCATGAGAACGTCACAAGCTGATCACGCTCTATGATATGACTAGTAGTATGTTGCTTATAGTAGGCTAAGCGCAAGCCGAAACATCAACATGTGAAAGTCGTAGAATTTTGCGATCAAACTGTGGCTAGTACTTTGATGATGCTTGTAGCCAACCGAATTGGTTGAAAAGCCCAATAAGTAAGCTAACTTGGGAGAGCTTGTTGGAAACCAAATGCTACTAGATTGGTCCAAATACATCCTTCAACAGGGGATCACTTGGCTCGCTTTACGAAGAGGAGCACAGCTATATGTGTTAATTCGGTATGAATCGCAAGATTTGTTTACCGACCTCTCTAACGCAAAAGGCGGTCTCGGCTTCGGCTGTTGACTGCGTCCGATTCAGGGTTATATAACTCTCGATTGAACACATTGATGTTCTATTGTTGGTGCTTCCAATAAAATTGGAACACTTAAAGCAGAACCGATTCAAATAATAGCATTCTGATCAATGATTGCATTCCTTGATCAAGAACTGCTGGAGTCATTGTGATGGCGAATTTTCTTCATAAGAAAATTGCAAAGAGACGGAACTTAATGAGACTAGTATTATGTTGTTTCTAGTAAGCGGAAGCTGAAACAGCAACATGTGAAAATCAAGTTTTGTTCAATGATCTCGAGGCGATAAGTACTATGAAGCAACTAGTAGCCTAAGCATGACTCAGATTTGAGACAGTCAAAAAGACTGGCGAAACTTCTTCACATGAAAGTTACATAGAGAACTACAAATGTATACAGCGAGTATTATGTTGTTTCTAGTAGGCGAAAGCTGAAACATCAACATGTGAAAGTTGTCTGCAAACTGTAGAACGATATGTGATTAGTACTGTGCTGTTACTAGTAGCCAGTCTGACTGTAGAAGCCAAGACAAAGGGAAACTAATGCATCTGAAAAGGACAAGTTATGGAAAGGTATGCACGATAAGTATTATGTTGTTTCTAGTAAGCGGCAGCTGAAACATCAACATGTGAACGTCGTTGTGTACAGTAACCTAGAACTATATAGTCCTTAGTAACGTGCATTTACTAGTAC
>NW_027452014.1:20000-22853 GCF_964194025.1 Convolutriloba macropyga
TTAGCTTGAGTTAGCTTGAATTAGCTTGAGTTAGCTTGAGTTAGCTTTAGCTAGCTTGGGTTAGCTTGAGCTAGCTTGAGTTAGCTCGGGTTAGCTTGAGTTAGCTTGAGTTAGCTTTAGCTAGCTTGAGTTAGCTTGAGTTAGCTTGAGTTAGCTTGAGTTAGCTTTAGCTAGCTTGAGTTAGCTTGAACTAGCTTGAGTTAGCTTGAGCTAGCTTGAGTTAGCTTGAGTTAGCTTGAGTTAGCTTTAGCTAGCTTGAGTTAGCTTGAACTAGCTTTAGTTAGCTTGAGTTAGCTTGAGTTAGCTTGAGTTAGCTTGAGTTAGCTTGTCTTAGCTTTAGCTAGCTTGAGTTAGCTTGAACTAGCTTTAGCTACCTTGAGTTAGCTTGAGTTAGCTCGGGTTAGCTTGAGTTAGCTTGAGTTAGCTTGAGTTAGCTTTAGCTAGCTTGAGTTAGCTTGAGTTAGCTTGAGTTAGCTTGAACTAGCTTGAGTTAGCTTGAGTTAGCTTGAGTTAGCTTGAGTTAGCTTGAGTTAGCTTGAGTTAGCTTGTCTTAGCTTTAGCTAGCTTGAGTTAGCTTGAACTAGCTTTAGCTACCTTGAGTTAGCTTGAGTTAGCTCGGGTTAGCTTGAGTTAGCTTGAGTTAGCTTGAGTTAGCTTTAGCTAGCTTGAGTTAGCTTGAGTTAGCTTGAGTTAGCTTGAGTTAGCTTGAATTAGCTTGAGTTAGCTTGAGTTAGCTTTAGCTAGCTTGGGTTAGCTTGAGCTAGCTTGAGTTAGCTCGGGTTAGCTTGAGTTAGCTTGAGTTAGCTTTAGCTAGCTTGAGTTAGCTTGAGTTAGCTTGAGTTAGCTTGAGTTAGCTTTAGCTAGCTTGAGTTAGCTTGAACTAGCTTGAGTTAGCTTGAGCTAGCTTGAGTTAGCTTGAGTTAGCTTGAGTTAGCTTTAGCTAGCTTGAGTTAGCTTGAACTAGCTTTAGTTAGCTTGAGTTAGCTTGAGTTAGCTTGAGTTAGCTTGAGTTAGCTTGTCTTAGCTTTAGCTAGCTTGAGTTAGCTTGAACTAGCTTTAGCTACCTTGAGTTAGCTTGAGTTAGCTCGGGTTAGCTTGAGTTAGCTTGAGTTAGCTTGAGTTAGCTTTAGCTAGCTTGAGTTAGCTTGAGTTAGCTTGAGTTAGCTTGAACTAGCTTGAGTTAGCTTGAGTTAGCTTGAGTTAGCTTGAGTTAGCTTGAGTTAGCTTGAGTTAGCTTGTCTTAGCTTTAGCTAGCTTGAGTTAGCTTGAACTAGCTTTAGCTACCTTGAGTTAGCTTGAGTTAGCTCGGGTTAGCTTGAGTTAGCTTGAGTTAGCTTGAGTTAGCTTTAGCTAGCTTGAGTTAGCTTGAGTTAGCTTGAGTTAGCTTGAGTTAGCTTGAATTAGCTTGAGTTAGCTTGAGTTAGCTTTAGCTAGCTTGGGTTAGCTTGAGCTAGCTTGAGTTAGCTCGGGTTAGCTTGAGTTAGCTTGAGTTAGCTTTAGCTAGCTTGAGTTAGCTTGAGTTAGCTTGAGTTAGCTTGAGTTAGCTTTAGCTAGCTTGAGTTAGCTTGAACTAGCTTGAGTTAGCTTGAGCTAGCTTGAGTTAGCTTGAGTTAGCTTGAGTTAGCTTTAGCTAGCTTGAGTTAGCTTGAACTAGCTTGAGTTAGCTTGAGTTAGCTTGAGTTAGCTTGTCTTAGCTTTAGCTAGCTTGAGCTAGCTTGAACTAGCTTTAGCTACCTTGAGTTAGCTTGAGTTAGCTCGGGTTAGCTTGAGTTAGCTTGAGTTAGCTTGAGTTAGCTTTAGCTAGCTTGAGTTAGCTTGAGTTAGCTTGAGTTAGCTTGAACTAGCTTGAGTTAGCTTGAGTTAGCTTGAGTTAGCTTGAGTTAGCTTGAGTTAGCTTGTCTTAGCTTTAGCTAGCTTGAGTTAGCTTGAACTAGCTTTAGCTACCTTGAGTTAGCTTGAGTTAGCTCGGGTTAGCTTGAGTTAGCTTGAGTTAGCTTGAGTTAGCTTTAGCTAGCTTGAGTTAGCTTGAGTTAGCTTGAGTTAGCTTGAGTTAGCTTGAATTAGCTTGAGTTAGCTTGAGTTAGCTTTAGCTAGCTTGGGTTAGCTTGAGCTAGCTTGAGTTAGCTCGGGTTAGCTTGAGTTAGCTTGAGTTAGCTTTAGCTAGCTTGAGTTAGCTTGAGTTAGCTTGAGTTAGCTTGAGTTAGCTTTAGCTAGCTTGAGTTAGCTTGAACTAGCTTGAGTTAGCTTGAGCTAGCTTGAGTTAGCTTGAGTTAGCTTGAGTTAGCTTTAGCTAGCTTGAGTTAGCTTGAACTAGCTTGAGTTAGCTTGAGCTAGCTTGAGTTAGCTTGAGTTAGCTTGAGTTAGCTTTAGCTAGCTTGAGTTAGCTTGAACTAGCTTGAGTTAGCTTGAGTTAGCTTGAGTTAGCTTGAGTTAGCTTGTCTTAGCTTTAGCTAGCTTGAGCTAGCTTGAACTAGCTTTAGCTACCTTGAGTTAGCTTGAGTTAGCTCGGGTTAGCTTGAGTTAGCTTGAGTTAGCTTGAGTTAGCTTGAGCTAGCTTGAGTTAGCTTGAGTTAGCTTGAGTTAGCTTTAGCTAGCTTGAGTTAGCTTGAACTAGCTTGAGTTAGCTTGAGCTAGCTTGAGTTAGCTTGAGTTAGCTTGAGTTAGCTTTAGCTAGCTTGAGTTAGCTTGAACTAGCTTGAGTTAGCTTGAGTTAGCTTGAGTTAGCTTGAGTTAGCTTGTCTTAGCTTTAGCTAGCTTGAGCTAGCTTGAACTAGCTTTAGCTACCTTGAGTTAGCTTGAGTTAGCTCGGGTTAGCTTGAGTTAGCTTGAGTTAGCTTGAGTTAGCTTTAGCTA
>NW_027452015.1:0-15455 GCF_964194025.1 Convolutriloba macropyga
ATACATACATACATACATACATACATACATACATACATACATACATACATACATACATACATACACAATGATAAAAAAACCCAGAGTTGTACCAGAAAAAAAGTTTTTACCTAAGTATGTAGACAATTATGGTCATAATGACTTATGTCTATAAATGCATGCGTAAATTGGTGAAAACAACAGTAAACAACTAACCTGTTAGTAGACGTATAAAATCATTAATGATATATTAATTGGAGAGTCATCAGATCATGCCCAAACCTGTTCAGGGTCACAAAACTTTCCAAAAAAAGTTGACCAATCGGAGTGCTTGATTTATTATTCAAGTTGACAACCAATCAGAATGGAAAGATTTATAAACAAAAACTCTAAACGCTCACGTTCAGTAAACAGTAAATAATGAACACAATAGGAACAGAAGACATCAAGCTCATTCATGAGAAAGTTTCATCACTGAGAGGTAACATAAATTATACACACATATCTTATCGACAATTATATTTCGTAGCTGCTTGTTCTTTGTTAGATCCAGAAGTTGACGGAGAAATAGCACTTAAATTTAGACCCTATGGTGGTTTCATTGGAATTGATAATTCAAGACTAGATCCTTTATTGAAACGGAGCAAAGTGCTACGATTTCATGCTGCATTGCATGACGCTGCTGGATTTATAAAAGATTGCCGAAACAAAGGCCCTGGATTTGTTTACGCTTTCCGTTACTCACCAGTGAACAATTGTCTTTTTGGACACATGACAGGAATATTATTCATTCTATCAGTGAAAAATTTTTCATTCACAATTGTTTCGTGAAATGGAATGCTAAAAAATTTTGGCAGCAAAACCACAAATATAATTGTCCTCGATCTCGAAGGTTTCAAACTCAAATCACTTGGATTCATTATAAAAGAACTCAGTTTGTGTTCGAGTTACAACAATACAATATTTTTCAAAGCACCGCTTAAATTCTCTGATTTACCCGCACAAGATAGACAAACTGTTATTTGGCTGACCAATAACCTACACAGTCTTGATTGGGACGAAAGTGATATACCTTACTTTGATCTGAAAACAATCTGTCTGAGTTTCCGTTTCCGATTCACACGGAAAAATTTTTTTGCCAAAGGTATTGAAAAGTGTGAGCTCCTCGGTAAGCTTATACACAAAACTGTTAATAATCTGGAGGATCTAAATTGTCCCCGAATCTCAGAGATAATATCAGAAGAACAAGTTCCCTCCTGTTATCTTCATTCAAACTTTCGTTCAATAAACGATCAATTATGAAATCACTGCGCGGAACGTAAAGCAAGAATATTTTCACAGTGGACACAAAGTGATGCACAGAGAAGACACGGCAACTTTAACAACCTATCTGTCAGGCAACTTGAAGATATTCAATTGCTTGACTTCACTTGACGATCTGCCGATTGTAATATTCAACAGGGTTCAGGATCCCTCTCCACCATTACAGAATAATTTTTCAAGTGGTCAACAGAACCGAGCGAACTATCTCAACAATAAGCCAAACAGCACAACAACCGCGTTACAACTCGCTTTATAGCGCAGCAGCAAAACGTTATTTTGCAAACATTACTCTTTCTCCCCACAAGCTAGAAAGCTTTAGGGCTTTCCTGCCCGTGATAGATAATTTCTATCACTTCCAACTGTACGTAAAAAATAAACAGAGAGCTCGAGAACATCGCAATCAGTTCAATTATGGCTATGAACAAAACAAACCAGAAGCCTCTGCAATCCCCCAAAGAGCAGCGAATCCCACGTTGGAAGCAATGGGCGGACAAAAAAGTTCCTCAATTTAGATTGAAAAAAAACACCATCAGAACGTGAGCTATCACTTAATGAGAAGCCGAATGAGTTGAGGTTATAAGTCTTGGAGCACCCCGAAACTGAAAAAGTCTTCAATCAACCATCGTTCGAGGAAAATGACTCATCAACGGTTTGTTATAAACTAGAGATAAAAAGTCTTATTAAAGGTTTCAATTTGTTTGAATTCTGGTACATGAAACAGTTGCCCAATGAATAATTCAAAAATTTAGCATTTCATATCATTCTGGTTTCAATTCACTTTTCAATTAAACGTTTTTCTCCTATGAATCAAAGAGACGAAGCTGACGGCGTTATCAGTAATTTAGTCTTTGATGTGAACAACAAGGAGATGCCCCCATGTAGTTGTTGTTCAAATTCAACAGTGCCAAAGTTCGAAGTAATAAGTAATATTTTTTGTTCAAGTGAGTATCATTGTCTTAATGATCATTCTCGGTTCTCTATGCTCTTTCTATTATCAGAAAGCTGTGAAGAGAAATCAATTTGGATTGCTCTCTTATCGAGTTTAGTCGGTTACATTTTACCTAATCCCAAACTATGAACAAAGTTATTCTTACACATGTATTCATGTCAATTGTATGACTAAGTGGTTGTGGGAAAACAGAACTCTTGTTTCGAATGCTAAAAAGTTCGACCTTTTATCTACGTTTTGAAAAAAAATATTATTTTACAAAGAGTTCCAACCACTTTTCAAAGGTATGCAACGAGTTATACCAGAGATTGAGTTTCTAAAATACTCAGGCTTTGATATAACAAAAAACTATCGCATTGTCTGTTTATCTATGACGATTCATGTGAAGAAATCTTCAACGATAAAGAATTTGTAAAAATAGCTACCTCAGGACGTCATCGCAAGTTACATGTTATATACGTCAAGCATAATTTGTTCCATCAAAGCAAATGGTCCAGATCCATTGATCTGAATACAACACACATAATATTATTCAAGTCGCTTCGTGACATTCAACAATTTTAAAATCTTGGAAAACAGTTGAATTGTCTCCAACTGATAAAAGAAGCATACAAACTAGCAACCTCGGAGCCCTTTGGACATTTGATGATTGATTTCGACTCAAAAACCAGTCAGCATTTACGTTTTTCATCGCAACTAATTCGACCGGAACCTTCTATTTTTTTACAATTCGTCCCCTGAAGCAGTCATTACAACAATTATAAATGAAAAAGAAACATTTGCTTATGCTCAAGCAATGGGCAAATAAGAGGAATGAGAACACAGCTGAAATAGAAATATTACATCAGGGCGATTTCATTTGGTTCTTGAGTGACTGTGTGATGAACGTACTCTCTGGAATTGTACCAATCAATAAAGTTGAATTAAAAAATTCGAGAAACCACTACGTAAACTTGCAGACAGACGAGTTGAAAAAAGTGAGAGAATCAAAATTTTTTGATCAGATTCTGTAATCCGTCTAATTAAACTGATTGCGTTACCTTGTATTGCTTTTCTGGAGCAAAATGCACACTGAAGAGTTTGTGCTAATTCCTCGTCAAATGTATGCGAATGAACCACCTCAAATTGCTCAACTTCTCAACAATAAAAATGTTCGAGAGAAAGCAAAACAAATATCACTGTTGCAAAGAAGAAGTCTCCACCAGCACATTCTACCACGCAACAAGACACGCAACAGCAGACCGATAATATTTTGGAGAATGTCAAAGATGAGCTGAATGAGACTAGAGATGACAAAATTGATACAAAAATTTTAACTGAAATCAGGGAGCGAGAAATATTAAACACCTTGACAGAAAAAAGTTTGAAAAAGCGAGCATAATATTGGAAAAAATAGAAGAGTCAGAATCTCTATCGCTGGATCAGACATCAAGACTAGTGGTTAATAAGTCAAGCACGGGAATTCTTGTCGCAGATTTTCTTTACGATCTACAACAAACGACCTCTAAGCTTTCACTTGAACATTACAAAGTCCTAACCTTTCTAGATATCAGTTCACAATTAACTTGTAATACAAACGCAAAAAAATTCTTGTCTTGTCACTAAACGAAAAGTTACAGTTGTTTGAGGATGAACCAGAAAACAAAGAATCAGGACTCTCGAGAACAGAAGAATCAAAAACTTCTGGCGACGATGAAGGAAGCTTTGAATATGCAAAAGACGAAATCCAACCGTCTAGCTCGTGGACAAATTGCTTCCTCTCACGTTAAACAATTGAACAAATTATACACAAAAAGTAGTGCAGCTTTTGATAGCATTGCTAACTTGAAGAAGCCAGTGATTTACAAGATCCAAAGTGGTTCAATACCTTCAGTAGAAAGCCCCATACACAAAATACAGACAATTCAGAAAAACTTTTCAGAGACTAATAGCTGTTGCATACAGAATAAACGAAATCTGGTCTGTCGATGTGGCGTATATGGATAAAATTGCCCAACACAACAGTGGAATCAAATATTTACTGGTGGCTGTTGATGTTTTATTGCGATACCTTAGAGTGCAACCAATGAAGTCTTTCTATGCAAAAGAAGCTGATGAAGCGTTCAAAAAAACGATCAAACAGAAAAAAAACCAGAAAGGGTTTGGACAGACAAGGGATCCGATTTCAAAGGTGAAATCAAAAAATTTTGTGGAAAGAAGGAGATTCATTTATATACAACCGAAAACGAAACCAAGTCGGCATTCGCTGAGAGGAATATTCGATCGCTCAAAAACATTATTCACAAATACCTGCAGGAAAATTAGACTTGGACCTATATTAAGCGATTGCCCCAGTTTGTAAATACTATAAACAGTCGTGTTAATTGTGTTACCCAACTTGCACTTAATAAAACTTTCAAAAAATATAAACCGTTTCTAATATCCCTAGCAATTAGCACAAAAAAGTACAAGCCAAAATCCGAAGAAGGAGACCTGGTTCGGATTGCAAAGCCAGACGAAATATTTAGGAAAGGTTATAAGCAAAATTACACAGACAAAGTCTTCACAGTATTCAAGGTTGCCACCCTTAGTCCACCAACATACAACTTTATGGACGCAAACAACGTTATAATTGAAGGTAAATTTTATGAACCAGAATTAACCTAAGTGAACATTCTTCCTGTCGAAGACTAAACATGAGTATTCATAGAGAATTTACTATTGATTTGATATCGAGTGCATCAATGGGAATTTTTAACAATAATACTATGGCCAAAATTCGAAATCAACTTGCTCAACCATTACAGTTGGATGGAGATTGACAAGTTGCCCTTGCTTCAATATCATTTCCATCAAACATCAATAATGTAAACTCAGCCGAAATAGTTGCGTATGTCAGTTCTGGCGCTGAACTTGATGCTTCACATAATCGCACTGGACAATTTCGAAAAATTCGCAATATACCTTTGCGAATTTTTCGAAGTTGTCCAGTGCCATTCAGATAACAATTCAGAAGAGCTTCTGGAAGAAATTTTTTGAATCGCTCAATTGAAACTGTTTGACTATGATTTTGACACTGTAACGCAAAAGTTAGTTTCGAAATTTGGACCTAACGAAGGTTTGTCATTTGAAGATGAAGAAGTACCCAGTTTTCTTGGTTTTAAAGGAATAAGAGATATTTAGGATCATGGTTTTATTCACATTGGTTACAAATCAGAAAATGCAGGCAACTCTTTGATCAGACATGGAGATTTTCCAGTTGAACCTGAGATTTTCCAGTTGATATTACTTGCGGATCACAGTTAATATTTGTATACATTGATATAATTGAACATCAGAGCGTTGGTGATGTGAGAGCTCCAGTAATAAAAATTATTGAGTCTGAAAGACGTTTTAGAAACGGTAGCATAAACACAGTGACACACATACACCACAAGTCTTACACAAATTTGGAGTACAAGTCAATATTATCAAACAACATTCAGAACATCCAGGGAGAGTTGAGAAACGAAACTGGAAAACTAATGCCTTTCACTGGAACGGGAAAAGTTATAGTCAGCTTAAATTTCCAAAAAATTATTTAATATGAAGGCATACTACAGCAATCAAGCATCTCAATCAACGCCGCATTTTTCAGGAGACTAGAGACACAGAGGCAGCGGTTTTGGAGCGCTTGCTGCAGGTATTGGAAGAGTTGCTCTGCCATTCGCACGCAAATTTCTCCGGCCCGCAGCAAAAAAGATTGGTCGTGATTTATTGGTTCAAGGAGCACCGGAATTAGTAGAAGTTGCAACGAAAAGAAAGTCAGCAATACAAGCACTGAAAAGTACAGTAGCCAAAACAGCTCGCAAACAAATAGGTGGATCTCTTCAATCACGTATTGCATCAGGTCGTAAAATAATTAGACGAAAAAAAACGACAATACTCGAGACCTCGTTCAAACCAAAAACAAAAAATCGTAACCAGAAGAATCGTTTCTCGAAAACCCTGTCCGAAAAGGAGTCGTCTGGATTTTTTCTCGCGAGTGAAAAATGCGAACTAATATTGTGATACCATCTGAAGCCACTCACAGTTCTTTAGACTTATTTGAAAAACCACCTTTGCTGGTAACATTTGATCAATCATTCAAGCATAAAACAGGACCGCTTTATTCGACTTCAGGTTCATCATTGGAATTTGAAGTTGTTGGTGATCGCAACAATTTTATTGACTTGCAAAAAATTTAACTGGAGATCAAGTGTCGAATACCTCAAACAGATGGAACGGATTTGCGCTACACAGCTGGTGACGGTAATACCAGTGATCTTCCATATTTTGCTAATAGTATGCTTCATTCACTTTTCACTGACTGTACTGTTTCGGCAAATGGTATCAAAATTTCAACAGCTAATGGACATTACGCACACAAAAGTTTCATAGAAACTGAATTCTCTCACGGTACAGACGCGCAGAAAACCTGGCTAAAATGTCAGAGTTACGAGTATGAAGAAAACCCCGGCACTATTCCAACAGCAATATCAGACATAATAATAAGAACAGTGCGACAATCCGCGCGAATAACGTTATATGGAAAGTTGGCGGTTGATTTCTTTTCATGTGAAAAACATTTGGTTAGTGGAGTTACCTTACGCATTTCAATGAGAAGATCTCAAGATGACTTTGCCGTCATCAGCGAGGACCCAGCGAAACACTACAAGGTCAAAATAGATGAGGCTAATTTATTTATCAGGAAGATGACGGTGTCAGATAATGTTTTTGGTGCAATTGAGAAGACATTATTGCAAACTCCGGCAATTTAAAGATACAATGAAGTAAATACCAAAACATTCTTGGCTACAACAGGCCAACAAAGCTGGAAACATGAGGATATTTTCATTAAAGAGCCAATCAGAAGATTCATTGTTGCATTATGCGTTGGTACAGCATTCATCGGTACCAACACCGCTAATCCACTCCATTATCAAAAATTTGGTTTTTATTATCAAGAGAGATAACCATTTATCGAAATGGTTTTGCAACGGCTGGAACTCCAATGTCAACAACTGACAACAAGAGGTTGTACTACAATTCAATGAGTGCATTAGCTTATGTAGAAAATGACCATGGAATACCTCTGAGTGAGTTCGCAAACCATTATACAATGGTATTTGATCTGACCAGCACTCATGACTTTATTCATCCAGAGCTCACAAATTCATCATTGTCTGTCGAACTCAAGTTTGATGCAGCGTTAGCTCATAACGTTGAAATATTTTTTCTTGGGGAAAAAGCATCTACGATCTACATTGACTCTGCAACAAACGCATCTAAAAACGCTCTTCCCATGAACACATACTAATGAACGAAGATCAAACTCATCTTCAAATGAAAAAATGTAAACACCTCAAATTCAAATTCAGAGGGGTTCATGCCGCTGATAATTATCTTCTGAACTTGCAAACCAACACGTTTATTATTGTTAATGCATCACGATCCAACTCTTTTGGAACCCACTGGGTAGTGCTAGCTAAACGATATGCATACCCAATAATATATTTTGCGGATCCATTGGCTCTACCATTGACTACATACAAGGATATTTTCATTCGTTTACAACAGTGTAAAGACTTGGAGATAATGATGGATATCATGGAACATAGAAGAGACATTCAGTCTACATTGCAATCCTCAGACTCCCAGCTTTGTGGTTTATTTTGCATATATATTGTTCATTATTTTTATAGTGAGAAATTTCCATTTATACCTGATGTAAATGAATTAGAGTTGCTAGCTTATGTAAAACATATGAAGTAAAAGTTAAATTAATTTTGAAACAACAACACTATTTTTGAATATCAGTTTTTACAGAAATGAAAAGCTATGAAAGAGTTTGAGGTTTCTTGCACAAAACGCCAGTGGCCACTAAGCAGAATATCCATTATCTGATAAAGAGTTGAGGAGTGTTCACCTAGCATAAGCTGGCAGAATCGTTTCATGGTTACATCAGGGACTGTAGAAGAACGTTTGTTGACCGTCAAAGTACTAATAGATTTCTTTGTTGCCTCACTCAAGGGTGCTGGAAGTTGTTTCTGGTTCTTGGTAACTGAAGAAGAGGTTTGAAAGGTATTCAACAGCAACATGTAATCGTGAAATTATCGCACCACGTTTAACAAAGTCTTTTTGCGTAGGCTGAATAAGTAATTTGAAACAGTTAACGAGACACGGTATCATTGCAGGTACATAAAGAGAATCGAATATATTATCGTCTTGCGAACCAAATTCATACATAACATGATAATGATTGGAGCCAAATGTGCAACCTTCCATAACTGTTGCAGATGAATGATAACCATATGCATAATTTTCAATTGTTGTGTTTTCAAGTTTTGGTTCCGTCTCACAAATATTGTACTTTAAAGGTTTTTGAAATTTCTTGAAATTTTCAGTTCTGTTCTCATACATTGCCTCAACCATAACGAACAAAAAAGAAAAAGCTACTGAACTAAATATGTAAGCATAAACAATGACAGGAAGCAAAATGTATAATAGAAATTATTCCGATTCCTCGTTGACTGTTACAGATGTTTTTGGTTTCTTCTTCTGGCGCTGAGTTGGTGTTTTGCCGGCCGGTTTTGCTAGACGCTTCGAGTCATCAGTTGAATCCAGTTTTAGAAGTGATTCGATCAACCCAACTGGTTGATCAAGCATTTGTTCTAGTTTTTCTATGTTCTGACATAGCAACCGAAACTCTCGCGCCGAAAGTTTAATTTTTTGATTGAAATCCCAGTCGACTTGTCCACTATCACGTTTGAACATTTTCAGTGATAGGTAAGTGTCGGTAGAATTGTAGGTTTTCACGGCAACTCTCACAAGTTGTTTTTGTTCACCGAAAAATCTAAATGGAAGTCGCTATATTCAGCGTCCTTATATAAAACAGCTCCCATGATAACAAACTAAATGATCTGAAATATTTGCGCAGAATGACATGACTACAGAAAACAAAACTGCTTGTAAACAAATTACCCTATCTGACGCCCACATGTCTGGACAGTGCTACACCTGAACAAACAGAAGTAAAGCCTTGCCAGCGTTCTTTTGATGTTTACATAAAACAAGAAAAGCTCTAGCTGGTTAAATACATGCTCACCATAACAGTTTAATTTTGGCTTTCTTGGACCGAGTTTAATTGCATGTAAACAAATATCGCAGCCTGACGCTTACATGTCTAGACAGTGCTACACCTCAACAAACAAAAGTAAAGCGGTGCCAGCGTTTTTTTGATATTTACATAAAACAAGAGAAGCTGTAACTGGTTAAATACTTGCTCACCATAAGGTTTAATTTTGCCTTTCTTGGACCGAGTTTAGTTGCATGTAAACAAAGTTCGCAGCCTGACGCCTACATGTCTAGACAGTGCTACACCTCAACAAACAAAAGTAAAGCGCTGCCAGCGTTCTTTTGATGTTTACATAAAACAAGAGAAGCTGTAACTGGTTAAATACATGCTCACCATAACAGTTTAGTTCTGGCTTGTTTAAGTAGATTTTAATTGCTTGTAAACAAATTGCGCAGCTTGACGCCTACATGTATGGACAGTGCTACATTGAACAAACAAAAGTTGAGCAGGTTCAGCCTTTCTTTAAATTGTAAACAAAACAGGGGAAGCTGTAACTGGTTCAAAACTTACTCGGCTTAACAATTTGTTTTTGTCTTTCATGAAAATGGAAGTTCCGAAAAAAACGTTTAATTTTGGAAAATTTAAAAAGGTTCATCCTGCTGCCAAACCCATTCAATGTCACAATTGTCCAAGGCAGTTCGGCACATTTCATTCTTTGATGCAATACCGCTGCGCTAAGCATTATAAAACATATTTCAAAATTTATTATCATAAGAACCAACCAACGCAAATAAAGACAACAGCAAGTTGTTTTTCATCAACAATTGATAAGTTGGTTCGGCTTATGGAAACTGTTTTATACATTTTAAAAGAAAATCCAGCGCGCTCATAGAAAACCTTACAATAAGAGATGACGTAATTCTATTTTTAGACATGATGCAAAGATTATGCATTCCAAACAAATAAACAAATCAATCTATTCATAACTTTTATCATTTCTCAGTTCCTATTTATCGATTTCGTAACTGAAATTCAACTCCATCCGATCTGACAAAATTTTTCACCGTTATAATCGATAACCTTGATCAGTTTGCTTTTTCACTGCTAAGATTTTGATTCAAAAACTGATATTCTGTTGCCAGTTACAAACCACATACTGCTGGAGAGGTTTTTTATTTGTAAATTATGGCCGCTGAATATATAGAGATAAAAAAACCAACGATTCTCAAACTCGAACACTGGTTCGTACATGCCACAATTACAAATATGTCGCATTGGTGAAGGAATCGTTCGATGAAAACACGGGTTTATGGCGCAGTGGAAACAACTTTATTATCCCTGTAAATTATATCAAACCAATCGTCGATTATACAAAACAGCACGATATTTTTCAGCTGACAAAAACGCCCGAGAAAAATTCAACAATTATTGATTCTCCTTATTCTCCGCGTTACTATGGTTGCATTACGCCTATTAAAACAAAAATGGGAGAGGATCTAAAGAAATTATCGAAGAGAACCAGAAAACTTTTCAAAAATTATGACCATGATTGTATCGAAATTTGGGAAAACCAGCTCGGACAGCTCGCAGAATAGGAGCAGATATCAGAATTCTGGGCCTTTGATCAGTCATCTCAACTGGATAACGATTCAACAAGAACGCCGGAAAAACAGCTTCCCTTGCTCTCTGACACTTTTTTAGATGAAGATGAGACACCACCTCTGAGTCATTGTTACGCTCCATCGAAGAAGGTCATCAAACTCTCTCGCCTTTAAAACACTTTGTTACAGTCTGTAAGTTCTCATAGTTTTATATTTGTATCGCTTCAAAATTTATATCTTTTATAAAATTTTTTTATTGATCGAGTTCGAACACGAGTTTAGCCAACTCCATGTTGATGATAGCAAAAGTTTTCAAATTCTTGTCTATATAAATATTTCTGGCAAAGATAAAATGTTTACAGTGAACACATGATTGGATTTTTGGATTTAAAACAGAAATTCCTTTTTATCTGCCCACTAATAATCTTTTATTGTGGTTCTCTTTTTGTTGAAAACAAAGATAACCAGAACGGAAAAAGTATGTTGATTAAACAATTGTTAATTTTTGTTGCTATAACACCTGCCTAATACACAGAGAAGACAACTTTGCAAACATTAGAGCCGTTGCAATATTGACATAAGAGTTGCGGAAAAAATTTTGGATGATGTGTTCAGAGTAATTTTATCAATTGTAAACAAAACAAAAACAATCTCTGGTTGGATAATTCAACAAAGAACAACAGTAAGTCCCAGCAAACAATTTTTCTCATTTGCCAAATTGCTTTTTACTGACTACAGTGAATTTTGTTTACACATTTATTAAACGTTGCTTTACTAAACGCTGCTTAACTTTTTGGTTTTTACTTATAAAATAAATTCCACAAAATGTTTACAAACTTGCTGGATCTTTTATTTTACAGTCGATTTTATATTCAATTAGGCAGTATTAATGAAGACCGATAAGTGTACTGTTTGCGACAAGGAATTTTCTGCCAAGCGTAGTCTCAGACGCCACAAACAAGCAGTTCATAAACAGTACATCAAAAACAATAGCTTTGTATGTCATGAATGTGGCTATGAAAGAAGCAGGGTTATTGAACTTGAGAACCATATGAGAGAAAATCATCTCTCTTTCAGACACCCATGTTGTCTGTACTGCAACAATTTTTTTGTGGATGACTCATTATACATTGAGCACATGAATAAAGTACATGGTTTACCAGTATGGACCGCGGGCGCAAAAATTGACCAATCAGAAGAAAATGTCGCCACTGAGAAAGCTTTCGACGGTGTTCTTAAAATATGCAATATTTCGGCAGACAATAACGATATTGATTTGTTGAGTTTTATGCGCAGTCAACAAAACAATATCCAAAAAGCTCTTCGATTGAACACCCAATTTCAACCACAAAAAGTTCAGTTCTGTGCAACAATAGAGCTTACAAAACCAGTGGAAGAAGTTTCTCCGAAAACTTCGGTTGATCATATAACAATCTTTGCAAATTCAAAATCTCAATGGGTAGATTTTTCTGGATTAAGTAACGAATGCTTTTCTGAAATAACTGAACAAATGATGCTCGCATTGAATAACTTTTCATCACATGGCAGCTGTTGGTCATTTAACCAAGTCAAAAATGTTGAATTGCGGCTTGCGATAACCAAGCCAAACCAATCATCCTCTAAGTAAACCCTCCTATCAAATTTTCGAAACCACCAAGACGAGGAAATTATCATCACTTAGACGATACGAACCTCATCACAATACAGAATCACTACAATTGGTTATAACAAGTTGCTCAGAAAACAAATATGATTGAATAAAAAAAACTTAGTACAATATTTAATCCACCGTATCTGTTTCCATCGTATTTTCAAGCAAACAGACAAACACAAACATTTGCAGTAGTTTTGACTTCCGATGTCTTTGTGTTTACTCTTTGCTTAACAATCAATAGTCTACTTTATTCCTTTTTAGCGAGGTAGTGCATGGGATGCAAACTTAAAATTGTGTGCTTACTTTTTTTGTGTTTATGTATGTATATATGTGTGCTCATCTATCAAAAACAAAGACTGCAAAAAAAAATTTTTTCCATAAGAAAAATTTCAACATTTTTCTCTTTTCTTCTTTTGCTTGTTTTGTGCATAAGCACTTTTATATAATCTAGAATATGACAGTTCATATGCACAAAATTTGCATAAATATTGACTATTTTTTGTTTCTATCGATTAGCTTTATAATCAATAATGTGTTGTGTGGCAGCGCCGTGCGTTTTGGTACATGTAGTAGTGGAAGGGTGTGTGGAATTTTGTGTGCGTGTGTATGCTAGGGCTCGGGGTTTGTGTTTGAATGGGGTGGGTGTATGTGCGTAGCGTGTGTGTGTGTGTGTGTGCGTGTGTATGCTAGAATGCTAGAGTTCGGGGTTTGTGTTTGGGTGGGGTGGGTGTAGGTGCGTAGCGTGTGTGTGTGTGTGTGTGTGTGTGTGTGTTGCGTGTGTATGCTAGGGTTCGGGGTTTGTGTTTGGGTGGGGTGGGTGAAGGTGCGTAGCGTGTGTGTGTGTGTGTGTGTGCGTGGGTGTGTGTGTGTGTGTGAAGGCTGGGTTGCTTTTTGGCGGTGTGGTTGGTGTAGGTGCGTGTGTGTGTGTGTGTGTGTGTGTGTGTGTGTGTGTGTGTGTGTTTGTGAGGCTGGTTTGGGGTTTGGTGGTGTGGTTGGTGTAGGTGTGTGTATATTTGTGTGTGTGTGTGTGTGTGTGTCAGAACTTCTCGTATTGATTGAAATTGAAATAGCGTTGAAAATTTTTGGACCCCATTTTCCTAAGAATTTGATTTAAAAGTTATTTTCTCTCTATGGAACCAAAAAAATTTATTTTGAAAAAGTGTTTCCCACAATTTTTTTCACCTGAAAAAGATGTTTCACAACATTTCACACCCACTAGAGACAAGAAATCAGCTGAATTCAGCTGAATTGATTTCAAATTTATTTACTCATTGGATTACGTAATGTAGTTGATACGGTCAATGTCAAAAGAACGCCATTTTCTTCTCTTGAATGTTATTAATATGGCACATTTTTGTTCTAATTGCAGTCACCTGCAATTGCGTGTTTTCATCAACGGATAGCAGCTAATACTGAAACTAATTGTCATCATAAAACATTATTGACTAATTGAATTTTCCGCTCTTTTGAAATATTTCGGTAGTCCTATCACGCAGTTTCATCATTGAAGTTGTAAATGTAATAGCGGAAGGGTGTGTGGAATTTTGTGTGCGTGTGTATGCTAGGGTTCGGGGTTTGTGCATGGGTGGGGTGGGTGTAGGTGCGTGGCGTGTGTGGGCGTGGGTGTGTGTGTGAGTGTGGGCGTGGGTGTGTGTTGCGTGTGTATGCTAAATTTCGGGGATTGTGGTTGGTGTCGGTGCGTGACGTGTGTGTGTAGACTGGGTTGGCCTTTAGCGGTGTTTTTTCTAAGATCTTGCCGCAAAAATCTAGTGGGAGGGACAAAGAACCGAAAAATCGGCCGATTCTCTTGTAGTTTCTATTCAAAAATTGGTTTAAAATGTCGCAGGACACATTTTTTTTCAAATGCTATACCTGTTCTAGAATTTTGCGACACTGCTTTGTCAGATTCCATTCTGAGGATTCCCTTAGTAGGACTGGAATGTAGATGGACAGATAACCACTCGAAAGCTTACGAATTTCACAATTTGTTTCGGAAGTTTTAATCATAACTACACTACCATTGGTTGAAAATCTCTATCCATCTTATGATTAAAAGTTTAGCAAATTTAAAGGGTGAGTATTCACATTAAATTTAAGAGGTGTAGAAAAAAGAAAACAAAATACTGCCCAATTCCCCTAACTCAAGAAGTTTTTGGTGAAATTTCCCTCCTACTCTTCTGCTTATTTACAGGACCTTGTGATTTTACTTTCCTCCACCTCCACCTACCTCCCCCAACTCCACCTCCCTCCCCAACTCCACCTCCACCTCCTCCTCCACCTCCTCCTCCCACCTAGTGCCGCAAAAACCTAGTGGGGGACAAAAGACCGAAAATTTGGAACATTTTTAGCTAAAAATTGATTTAGGTTTTGTTAAAATCGGATAAATGCACGTTTAAAATTTGCAAAAGTTAGCAGGGGCGAACAATAAGAGCGTTGAAATGGCGAGATATACGGTATAAAAGTGGGACATAGTAACGCGCATTTGTCCAGCTCTGCACAATGCGGCGGGAAATTAAATAAACAAAGTAGCAAAATTTGCAAAGAATAAAAACTGGTTTCAAATAGCCGAAAGAAATTAAGACTGATGAAATAATAATATTGCACCATAAAATCTTCAAAAAATCTGACTAAAACCTCAAAAATAGAGGGGACATTTTACTACATTTTAAAAAAATTCTAACTGTCCCACCCCGTTGTAGATGGCCACCTCAAATGTCCCACCCCGTTGTAGATGGCCACCTCAAAATGTCCCACCCCGTTGTAGATTGCCACGCTGCAGTAATTCCCCCCCCCCCCCCCGTTGAGGTTCTAGTCAGAATTTTATACTACTCTTGCGCATTTTTTGTGGGATGTTGAAGACATCAACAAGGGTTG
>NW_027452016.1:0-38060 GCF_964194025.1 Convolutriloba macropyga
ATATGTACAAATGGTGTCAAATGCAGTGAATTTATGTAAGCTCTACGCTAAACTCAACGCGAAATATGTAAGATTTACGCTAAATTCAATGCAATATATGTAAGATCTACGCTAAAATTAATGCAAAATTTGTAAGGTCTACGCTAATATCAAGGCAAAATCTGCAAGATTGGCGTTGAATCCGTTGAACTTAGGTAATATCTCCGCTATATTCAACGCAAAATATGTAAGATCCTACGCTAAAGTCAAGGCAAAATGTGTAGGACCTACGCTAAAAATCAAGGCAAAATATTTAAGATTGGCGTTGATTGCGTTGAATTTATGAAATGTATACGTTGATTTCAACGCAAAAATGTCAGATCTACGCTAAATTCAACGCAAAAAACGTGATACCTACGCTAAATTCAACGCAAAATGTGTAACACCTACGCTAAAATAAAGCAAATTATGTAAGATTGGCGTTGAATGCGTTGAATTGATGTAAAGTATACGTTAATTTCTTCAAAAAAATGTAAGATCTACAATAAATTCAACGCAAAAAATGTGAGACCTACGCTAAATTCAGCGCAATATGTGTAACATTTGCAATGAATGCGTTGAATTTTTGTAAGATCTACGCTAAATTCAACGCAAAAAACGTGATACCTACGCTAAATTCAACGCAAAATGTGTAACACTTACGCTAAAATCAAGGCAAATTATGTAAGATTGGCGTTGAATGCGTTGAATTGATGTACGGTATACGTTAATTTCTTCAAAAAAATGTAAGATCTACAATAAATTCAACGCAAAAAACGTGATACCTACGCTAAATTCAGCGCAATATGTGTAAAATTTGCGTTAAATGCGTTGAATTTTTGTAAGATCTACGCTAAATTCAACGCAAAATGTGTAACACATACGCTAAAATCAAGGCAAAATATATAAGATTGGCGTTGATTGCGTTGAATTTATGAAAGGTATACGTTGATTTCAACGCAAAAAATGTCAGATCTACACTAAATTCAACGCAAAAAAACGTGATACCTACGCTAAACTCAGCGCAATATGTAAAAATTTGCGTTAAATGCGTTGAATTTTTGTAAGATCTACGCTAAATTCAACGCAAAATGTGTAACACCTACGCTAAAATCAAGGCAAAATATATAAGATTGGCGTTGATTGCGTTGAATTTATGAAAGGTATACGTTGATTTCAACGCAATATATGTCAGATCTACGCTAAATTCAACGCAAAAAACGTGATAACTACGCTAAATTCAGCGCAATATGTGTAAAATTTGCGTTAAATGCGTTGAATTTTTGTAAGATCTACGCTAAATTCAACGCAAAATGTGTAACACCTACGCTAAAATCAAGGCAAATTATGTAAGATTGGCGTTGAATGCGTTGAATTGATGTAAGGTATACGTTAATTTCTTCAAAAAAATGTAAGATCTACAATAAATTCCAACGCAAAAAACGTGATACCTACGCTAAATTCAGCGCAATATGTGTAAAATTTGTGTTAAATGCGTTGAATTTTTGAAAGGTCTACGCTAAATTCAACGCAAAATTTGTAACACCTACGCTAAAATCAAGGCAAATTATGTAAGATTGGCGTTGAATGCGTTGAATTGATGTAAGGTATACGTTAATTTCTTCAAAAAAATGTAAGATCTACAATAAATTCAACGCAAAAATGTGAGATCTACGCTAAATTCAATGCAATATATGTAAGATCTACGCTAAAATCAATGCAAAATATTTAATATCGACGCTAATATCAATGCAAAATATGCAAGGTTGGCGTTGAATGCGTTGAATTTTTGTAAGATCTACGCTAAACTCAATGCAAAATATGTAAGGTCTACGCAAAAATTAATGCAAAGTATGTAAGATCTACGCTAATATCAAGGCAAAATATGCCAAGATTGGCGTTGAATCCGTTGAACTTAGGTAATATCTCCGCTATATTCAACGCAAAATATGTAAGATCTACGCTAAAGTCAAGACAAATTGTGTAGGACCTACGCTAAAATCAAGGCAAAATATATAAGATTGGCGTTGATTGCGTTGAATTTATGAAAGGTATACGTTAATTTCAACGCAAAAAAATGTCAGATCTACGCTAAATTCAACGCAAAAAACGTGATACCTACGCTAAATTCAGCGCAATATGTGTAAAATTTGCGTTAAATGCGTTGAATTTTTGTAAGATCTACGCTAAATTCAACGCAAAATGTGTAACACCTACGCTAAAATCAAGGCAAATTATGTAAGACTGGCGTTGAATGCGTTGAATTGATGTAAGGTATACGTTAATTTCTTCAAAAAACTGTAAGATCTACGATAAATTCAACGCAAAAAATGTGATACCTACGCTAAATTCAGCGCAATATGTGTAAAAATTTGCGTTAAATGCGTTGAATTTTTGTAAGATCTACGCTAAATTCAACGCAAAATGTGTAACACATACGCTAAAATCAAGGCAAAATATATAAGATTGGCGTTGATTGCGTTGAATTTATGAAAGGTATACGTTGATTTCAACGCAAAAAATGTCAGATCTACACTAAATTCAACGCAAAAAACGTGATACCTACGCTAAACTCAGCGCAATATGTAAAAAATTTGCGTTAAATGCGTTGAATTTTTGTAAGATCTACGCTAAATTCAACGCAAAATGTGTAACACCTACGCTAAAATCAAGGCAAAATATATAAGATTGGCGTTGATTGCGTTGAATTTATGAAAGGTATACGTTGATTTCAACGCAATATATGTCAGATCTACGCTAAATTCAACGCAAAAAACGTGATAACTACGCTAAATTCAGCGCAATATGTGTAAAATTTGCGTTAAATGCGTTGAATTTTTGTAAGATCTACGCTAAATTCAACGCAAAATGTGTAACACCTACGCTAAAATCAAGGCAAATTATGTAAGATTGGCGTTGAATGCGTTGAATTGATGTAAGGTATACGTTAATTTCTTCAAAAAAATGTAAGATCTACAATAAATTCAACGCAAAAAACGTGATACCTACGCTAAATTCAGCGCAATATGTGTAAAATTTGTGTTAAATGCGTTGAATTTTTGAAAGGTCTACGCTAAATTCAACGCAAAATTTGTAACACCTACGCTAAAATCAAGGCAAATTATGTAAGATTGGCGTTGAATGCGTTGAATTGATGTAAGGTATACGTTAATTTCTTCAAAAAAATGTAAGATCTACAATAAATTCAACGCAAAAAATGTGAGATCTACGCTAAATTCAATGCAATATATGTAAGATCTACGCTAAAATCAATGCAAAATATTTAATATCGACGCTAATATCAATGCAAAATATGCAAGGTTGGCGTTGAATGCGTTGAATTTTTGTAAGATCTACGCTAAACTCAATGCAAAATATGTAAGGTCTACCCAAAAATTAATGCAAAGTATGTAAGATCTACGCTAATATCAAGGCAAAATATGCAAGATTGGCGTTGAATCCGTTGAACTTAGGTAATATCTCCGCTATATTCAACGCAAAATATGTAAGATCTACGCTAAAGTCAAGACAAAATGTGTAGGACCTACGCTAAAATCAAGGCAAAATATATAAGATTGGCGTTGATTGCGTTGAATTTATGAAAGGTATACGTTAATTTCAACGCAAAAAATGTCAGATCTACGCTAAATTCAACGCAAAAAAACGTGATACCTACGCTAAATTCAGCGCAATATGTGTAAAATTTGCGTTAAATGCGTTGAATTTTTGTAAGATCTACGCTAAATTCAACGCAAAATGTGTAACACCTACGCTAAAATCAAGGCAAATTATGCAAGATTGGCGTTGAAGGCGTTGAATTTTTGTAAAATCTACGCTAAATTCAATGCAAAATATGTAAGATCTACGCTAAAGTCAAGGCAAAATATGTAGAAACTACGCTAAAATCAAGGCAAAATATGTAAGATTGATGTTGAATGCGTTGAATTTATGAAAGGTATACGTTAATTTCAACGCAAAAAATGTCAGATCTAAGCTAAAATTCAACGCAAAAAAATGTGAGACCTACGCTAAATTCAGCGCAATATGTGTAAGATTTGCAATGAATGCGTTGATTTTTTGTAAGATCTACGCTAAATTCATTGCAATATATGTAAGGTCTACGCTAAAATTAATGCAAAATATGTAAGATCTACGCTAATATCAAGGCAAAATATTCAAGATTGGCGTTGAATCCGTTGAACTTAGGTAATATCTCCGCTATATTCAACGCGAAATATGTAAGATCTACGCTAAAGTTAAGGCAAAATGTGTAGGACCTACGCTAAAATCAAGGCAAAATATGTAAAACTGGCGTTGATTGCGTTGAATTTATGAAAGGTATACGTTAATTTCAAAGCAAAAAATGTCAGATATACGCTAAATTCAACGCAAAAAAACGTGATGCCTACGCTAAATTCAGCGCAATATGTTTAAGATTTGCGTTAAATGCGTTGAATTTTTGTAAGATCTGCGCTAAATTCAACGCAAAATGTGTAACACCTACGCTAAAATCAAGGCAAATTATGTAAGATTGGCGTTGAATTGATGTAAGGTATACGTTAATTTCTACGCAAAAAATGTAACACCTACGCTAAATTCAACGAAAAAGAATGTGAGACCTACGCTAAATTCAGCGCAATATGTGTAAGATTTGCGTTGATTGCTTTGAATGTTTGTAAGATCTACGCTAAGCTCAATGCAAAATGAGTAAGACCTACGATAAAATCAATGCAAAATATGTAAGATTTATGCTAATACCAAGGCAAAATATGTACAAACGGTGTCAAATGCGTTGAATTTATGTAAGATCTACGCTAAATTCAATGCAATATATGTAAGATCTACGCTAAAATCAATGCAAAATATCTAATATCTATGCTAAAATTAATGCAAAATATGCAAGATTTACGCCAATATCAAGGCAAAATATGTACGAATGGTGTCAAATGCGTTGAATTTATGTAATATCTACGCTAAATTCAGCGCGAAATATGTAAGATTTACGCTAAATTCAATGCAATATATGTAAGATCTACGCTAAAACCAATGCAAAATATGTAAGATCTACGCTAATATCAAGGCAAAGTATGCAAGTTTGGCGTTGAATGCGTTGAATTGATGTAAGCTATACGTTAATTTCTTCGCAAAAAATGCAAGATCTACGCTAAATTCAACGAAAAAAAATGTGAGACCTACGCTAAATTCAGCGCAATATATGTGTAAGATTTGCGTCGAATGCGTTGAATTTTTGTAAGATCTACGCTAAAATCAACGCAAAATGTGTAACACCTACGCTAAAATCAAGGCAAATTATGTAAGATTGGCGTTGAATGCGTTGAATTGATGTAAGGTATACGTTAATTTCTTCGCAAAAAATGAAAGATATACGCTAAATTCAACGCAAAAAATGTGAGACCTACGCTAAATTCAGTGCAATATGTGTAAGATTTGCGTTGAATGCGTTGAATTTTTGTAAGATTTACGCTAAATTCAATGCAATATATGTAAGATCTACGCTAAAATCAATGCAAAATATTTAATTTCTACGCTATATTCAATGCAAATTATGCATGATTGGCGTTGATGCTGTGTGTTGAACTTAGGTAATATCTACGCTATATTTAACGCAAAATATGTAAGATCTACGCTAAATTCAGTGCAATATGTGTAAGATTGGCGTTGAATGCGTTGAATTGATGTAAGGTATACGTTAATTTCTTCAAAAAAATGTAAGATCTACGATAAATTCAACGCAAAAAATGTGAGACCTACGCTAAATTCAGCGCAATATGTGTAAGATTTGCGTTGAATGCTTATATTTTTGTAAGATCTACGCTAAACTCAATGCAAAATGTGTAAGACCTACGATAAAATCAATGCAAAATATGTAAGATTTATGCTAATAACAAGGCAAAATATGTACGAATGGTGTCAAATGCGTTTGAATGTATGTAAGATCTACGCTAAATTCAATGCAATATTTGTAAGATCTACGCTAAAATCAATGCAAAAATATTTAATATCTATGCTAGAATCAATGCAAAACATGCAATATCTACGCCAATATCAAGGCAAAATATGTACGAATGATGTCAAATGCGTTGAATTTATGTAATATCTACGCAAAATTCAACGCGAAATATGTAAGATTTACGCTAAATTCAATGGAATATATGTAAGATCTACGGTAAAACCAATGCAAAATATGTAAGATCTACGCTAATATCAGAGCAAAGTATGCAAGTTTGGCGTTGAATGCGTTGAACTGATGTAAGCTATACGTTAATTTCTTCGCAAAAAAATGTAAGATCTACGCTAAATTCAACGCAAAAAATGTGAGACCTACGCTAAATTCAGCGCAATATGTGTAAGATTTGCGTTGAATGCGCTGAATTTTTGTAAGATCTACGCTAAACTCAACGCAAAATGTGTAAGACCTACGATAAAATTAATGCAAAATATTTAATATCTACGCTAATATCAAGGCAAAGTATGCAAGATTGGCGTTGAAAGCATTGAACTTAGGTAATATCTACGCTAAATTCAACGCAAAAAATGTAAGATCTACGCTAAAGTCAAGTCAAAATGTGTAGGACCTACGCTAAAATCAAGGCAAAATATGTAAGATTGGCGTTGAATGCGTTGAATTTATGAAAAGTATACGTTAATTTCAACGCAAAAAATGTCAGATCTACGCTAAATTCAACGCAAAAAATGTGAGACCTACGCTAAATTCAGTGCAATATGTGTAAGATTTGCGTTGAATGCGTTGAATTTTTTGTAAGATTTACGCTAAATTCAATGCAATATATGTAAGATCTACGCTAAAATCAATGCAAAATATTTAATATCTACGCTATATTCAATGCAAATTATGCATGATTGGCGTTGATGCTGTGTGTTGAACTTAGGTAATATCTACGCTATATTTAACGCAAAATATGTAAGATCTACGCTAAATTCAGTGCAATATGTGTAAGATTGGCGTTGAATGCGTTGAATTGATGTAAGGTATACGTTAATTTCTTCAAAAAAATGTAAGATCTACGATAAATTCAACGCAAAAAAATGTGAGACCTACGCTAAATTCAGCGCAATATGTGTAAGATTTGCGTTGAATGCTTTGCATTTTTGTAAGA
This sequence comes from Convolutriloba macropyga, assembly GCF_964194025.1. Lineage (NCBI taxonomy): Eukaryota > Metazoa > Xenacoelomorpha > Acoela > Convolutidae > Convolutriloba > Convolutriloba macropyga. The sequence goes on from NW_027452016.1 coordinate 7,158, forward strand.
TCTACGCTAAACTCAATGCAAAATGTGTAAGACCTACGATAAAATCAATGCAAAATATGTAAGATTTATGCTAATAACAAGGCAAAATATGTACGAATGGTGTCAAATGCGTTGAATTTATGTAAGATCTACGCTAAATTCAATGCAATATTTGTAAGATCTACGCTAAAATCAATGCAAAATATTTAATATCTATGCTAGAATCAATGCAAAAATATGCAATATCTACGCCAATATCAAGGCAAAATATGTACGAATGATGTCAAATGCGTTGAATTTATGTAATATCTACGCAAAATTCAACGCGAAATATGTAAGATTTACGCTAAATTCAATGGAATATATGTAAGATCTACGGTAAAACCAATGCAAAATATGTAAGATCTACGCTAATATCAAAGCAAAGTATGCAAGTTTGGCGTTGAATGCGTTGAATTGATGTAAGCTATACGTTAATTTCTTCGCAAAAAATGTAAGATCTACGCTAAATTCAACGCAAAAAATGTGAGACCTACGCTAAATTCAGCGCAATATGTGTAAGATTTGCGTTGAATGCGTTGAATTTTTGTAAGATCTACGCTAAACTCAACGCAAAATGTGTAAGACCTACGATAAAATTAATGCAAAATATTTAATATCTACGCTAATATCAAGGCAAAGTATGCAAGATTGGCGTTGAAAGCATTGAATTTTAGGTAATATCTACGCTAAATTCAACGCAAAAAATGTAAGATCTACGCTAAATTCAACGCAAAAAATGTGAGACCTACGCTAAATTCAGCGCAATATGTGTAAGATTTGCGTTAAATGCGTTGAATTTTTGTAAGATCTACGCTAAATTCAACGCAAAATGTGTAACACCTACGCTAAAATCAAGGCAAATTATGCAACATTTGCGTTGAATGCGTTTGAATTGATGTAAGGTATACGTTAGTTTCTTCGCAAAAAATGTAAGATCTACGCTAATTTCAACGCAAAAAATGTAAGACCTACGCTAATTTCGGCGCAAAATATGTAAGATCTACGCTAAACTCAAGGCAAAATATGTAAGATTGGCGTTGATTGCGTAGAAATAATGTAAGATCTACACTAAATTCAACGCTGAATATGTAAGACCTACGCTTAATTCAGTTCTAAATACATAAGATTTACGCTAATGTTAAGGCAAAACAGGTAAGAATGGTGTCAAATGCGTTGAATTTATGTAAGCTCTACGCTAAATTCAACGCGAAATATGTAAGGTTTACGCTAAATTCAATGCAATATATGTAAGATCTACGCTAAAATCAATGCAAAGTATGTAACACCTACGCTAAAACCAAGGCAAATTATGTAAGATTTGCGTTGAATGCGTTGAATTGATGTAAGGTATACGTTAGTTTCTTCGCAAAAAATGTAAGATCTACGCTAAATTCAACGCGAAATATGTAAGATCTACGCTAAATTCAATGCAATATATGTAAGATCCAGGCTAAAATCAATGCAAAATATGCAAGATTTACGCCAATATCAATGCAAAATATGTACGAATGGTGTCAAATGAGTTGAATTTATGTAATATCTACGCTAAGTTCAACGCGAAATATGTAAGATTTACGCTAAATTCAATGCAATATATTTAAGATCTACGCTAAAACCAATGCATAATATGTAAGATCTACGCTAATATCAAGGCAAAGTATGCAAGTTTGGCGTTGAATGCGTTGAACTTAGGTAATATCTACGCTAAATTCAACGCAAAATATGTAAGATCTACGCTAAAGTCAAGGCCAAATGCGTAGGACCTACGCTAAAATCAAGGCAAAATATGTAAGATTGGCGTTGAATGCGTTGAATTTATGAAAGGTATACGTTAATTTCAACGCAAAAAATTCCAGATATAAACTAAATTCAACGCAAAAAACGTGAGACCTACGCTAAATTCAGCGCAATATGTGTAAGATTTGCGTTGAAAGCGTTGATTTTTTTGTAAGACCTACGCTAAACTCAACGCAAAATGTGTATGACCTACGATAAAATCAAGGCAAAATATGAAAGATTGGCGTTGAATGCGTTGAATTTATTTAAGGTATACGTTAATTTCAACGCAAAAAATGTAAGACCTACGCTAAATTCAGCGCAATATGTGTAAGATTTGCGTTAATTGCGTTGAATATTTGTGAGATCTTTGCTAAATTCAACGCAAAATGTGTAATATCTACGCTAAAATCAAGGCAAAATATGTTAGATTGGCGATGAATGCGTTGAATTTATGTAAGGTATACGTTTAATTCAACGCAAAAATTGTAAGATCAACGCTAAATTCAACGCAAAAAATGTGAGACCTACGCTAAATTCAGTGCAATATGTGTATGATTTGCGTTGAATGCGTTGAATTTAAGTAGGCTCCACGCTAGTTTCAATGCAAAGTATGTAACACCTAGGCTAAATTCAACGAAAATATGTAAAATCTACGCTAAATTCAACGCAAAATATGTAAGATTGGCGTTGATTGCGTAGAATTTATGTAAGATCTACACTAAATTTAACACAAAAAATGTAAGATCTATGGTAAAAACAAGGCAAAATATGTAAGATTGGCGTTGAATGCTTTGAATTGATGTAAGGTATACGTTAATTTCTTCGCAAAAAATGTAAGATCTGCGCTAATTTCAACACACAAAAAATGTGAGTTCTACGCTAAATTCAGCTCAATATGTGTAAGATTTGCGTTAAATGCGTTGAATTTTTGTAAGATCTACGCTGAACTCAACGCAAAATGTGTAAGACCTACGATAAAATCAAGGCAAAATATTTAATATTGGCGTTGAATGCGTTGAATTTATGTAAGGTATACGTTAATTTCAACGCAAAAAAATGTCAGATCTACGCTAAATTCAGCGCAATATGTGTAAGATTTGCGTTAAATGCGTTGAATTTTTGTAAGATCTACGCTAAACTCAACGCAAAATTTGTAGGACCTACGCTAAAATCAAGGCAAAATATGTAAGATTGGCGTTGAATGCATTGAATTTATGAAAGGTATACGTTAATTTCAACGCAAAAAATGTCAGATCTACGCTAAATTCAACGCAAAAAACGTGAGAAGTACGCTAAATTCAGCGCAATATGTGTAAGATTTGCGTTGAAAGCGTTGAATTTTTGTAAGATCTACGCTGAACTCAACGCAAAATGTATAAGACCTACGATAAAATCAAGGCAAAATATGTAAGATTGGCGTTGAATGCGTTGAATTTATGTAATGTATACGTTAATTTCAACGCAAAAAATGCAAGACCTACGCTAAATTCAGCGCAATATGTGTAAGATTTTGCGTTAGTTGCGTTGAATTTTTGTAAGATCTTTGCTAAATTCAACGCAAAATGTGTAATATCTACGCTAAAATCAAGGCAAAATATGTCAGATTGGCGATGAATGCGTTGAATTTATGTAAGGTATACGTTTATTTCAACGCAAAAAATGTAAGATCTACGCTAATTTCAACTCAAAAAATGTGAGATCTTCGCTAAATTCAGTGCAATATGTGTATCATTTGCGTTGAATGCGTTGAATTTATGTAGGCTCTACGCTAGTTTTAATGCAAATTATGTAACACCTAGGCTAAATTCAACGCAAAATATGTAAAATCTACGCAAAATTCAACGCAAAATATGTAAGATTGGCGTTGATTGCGTAGAATTTATGTAAGACCTACACTAAATTTAACACAAAATATGTAAGATCTACGCTAATTTCAATGCAAAATATGTAAGAATGGCGTTGAATGCGTTGAATTGATGTAAGGTATACGTTAATTTCTTCGCAAAAAATGTAAGATATACGCTAAATTCAACGCTAAAAATGTGAGACCTACGCTAAATTCAGCGAAATATGTGTAAGATTTGCGTTGAGTGCGTTGAACTTTTGTAAGATCTACGCTAAACTCAAAGCAAAATGTGTAAGACCTACGAAAAAATCAAGGCAAAATATGTAAGATTGGCGTTGATTGCGTTGAAGTTATGTAAGGTATACGTTAATTTCAACGCAAAAAAATGTAAGACCTACGCTAAGTTCATTGCAATATGTGTAAGATTGGCGTTGAATGCGTTGAATTTTTGTAAAATCTTCGTTAAATTCAACGCAAAATGTGTAAGATCTACGCAACATCAAGGCAAAATATGAAAGATTGGCGTTGAATTCGTTGAATTTAAGTAAGGTATGGTACGAATGGTGTCAAATGCGTTGAATTTATGTAAGATCTACGCTAAATTCCACGCAAGATATGTAAGATATACGCTAATTTCAATGCAAAATATGTAAGATCTATGATAAAAACAAGGCAAAATATGTAAGAATGGCGTTGAATGAGTTGAATATATGCTAGATCTGCGCTAAATTCAACGCAAAATTTTTAAGATCAACGGTAAAATCAATGCAAATTTTGTAAGATTTACGCGAATATCAAGACAAAATATGTAAGAACGGTGTCAAATGCGTTGAATTTATGTAAGATCTACGCTAAATTCAACGCAAAATATGTAAGATTTACGCTACAGATGCAATATATGTATGATCTACGCTAAAAACAATGCAAAATATGTAAGATTTACGCTAAAGTCAGGGCAAAATATGCGAGATTGGCGTCGAATGCGCTGAAGTTATGTAAGATCTACGCTAAAAATCAATGCAAAATATGTAAGATATACGCTAAAATCAAGGCAAAAATATGCAAGATTGGCGTTGATTGCGTTGAATTTATGTATGATCTACGCTAAATTCAACGCAAAAAAATGTAAGATCTACGCTAAAATCAAGGCAAAATATGTAAGAATGGTGTTAAATGCGTTGAATTTATGTAAAATCTACGCTAAATTCAATGCAAAATATATAACATCTACGTTAAAATCAAGGCAAAATATGTAATAATGGCGTTGAATGCGTTGAATTTATGTTAGATCTACGCTAAATTCAAGGCAAAAAGTTTAAATTTTACGCTAAATTCAATGCAATATAAGTAAGATATACGCTAAAATCAATGCAAAATATATAAGATCTACGCTAAAAATCAGGACAAAATATGCAAGATTGGCGTTGAATGCGTTGAATTTATATAAGATCTAAGCTAAATTCAACGCAAAATATGTAAGATCTACGCTAAAATCAATGCAAAATATGTAAGATCTACGCTAAAATCAGGGCAAAATATGCAAGATTGGCGTTGAATGCGTTGAATTTATTTAAGATCTAAGCTAAATTCAACGCAAAATATGTAAGATCTACGCTAAAATCAATGCACAATATGTAAGATCTACGCTAAAGTCAAGGCAAAAAATGCAAGATTGGCGTTGAATTAGTTGAATATATGCTAGATCTGCGCTAAATTCAACGCAAAATTTTTAAGATCAACGGTAAAATCAATGCAAATTTTGTAAGATTTACGCGAATATCAAGACAAAATATGTAAGAACGGTGTCAAATGCGTTGAATTTATGTAAGATCTACGCTAAATTCAAAGCAAAATATGTAAGATTTACGCTACAGTCAATGCAATATATGTATGATCTACGCTAAAAACAATGCAAAATATATAAGATTTACGCTAAAGTCAGGGCAAAATATGCGAGATTGGCGTCGAATGCGTTGAAGTTATGTAAGATCTACGCTAAAATCAATGCAAAATATGTAAGATATACGCTAAAATCAAGGCAAAAAATATGCAAGATTGGCGTTGATTGCGTTGAATTTTAATGTATGATCTACGCTAAAATTCAACGCAAAAAAATGTAAGATCTACGCTAAAAATCAAGGCAAAATATGTAAGAATGGTGTTAAATGCGTTGAATTTATGCGTTGAATTTATGTAAAATCTACGCTAAATTCAGGCAAAATATATAACATCTACGTTAAAATCAAGGCAAAATATGTAATAATGGCGTTGAATGCGTTGAATTTATGTTAGATCTACGCTAAATTCAAGGCAAAAATTTTAAATTTTACGCTAAATTCAATGCAATATAAGTAAGATATACGCTAAAATCAATGCAAAATATATAAGATCTACGCTGAATCAGGACAAAATATGCAAGATTGGCGTTGAATGCGTTGAATTTATATAAGATCTAAGCTAAATTCAACGCAAAATATGTAAGATCTACGCTAAAATCAATGCAAAATATGTAAGATCTACGCTAAAATCAGGGCAAAATATGCAAGATTGGCGTTGAATGCGTTGAATTTATTTAAGATCTAAGCTAAATTCAACGCAAAATATGTAAGATCTACGCTAAAATCAATGCAAAATATGTAAGATCTACGCTAAAGTCAAGGCAAAATATGCAAGATTGGCGTTGAATTAGTTGAATATATGCTAGATCTGCGCTAAATTCAACGCAAAATTTTTAAGATCAACGGTAAAATCAATGCAATTTATGTAAGATTTACGCTAATATCAAGACAAAATATGTAAGAACGGTGTCAAATGCGTTGAATTTATGTAAGATCTACGCTATATTCAACGCAAAATATGTAAGATTTACGCTACAGTCAATGCAATATATGTAGATCTACGCTAAAAACAATGCAGAAAATGTAAGATTTACGCTAAAATCAGGGCAAAATATGCAAGATTGGCGTCGAATGCGTTAAAGTAATGTAAGATCTACGCTAAAATCAATGCAAAATATGTAAGATATACGGTAAAATCAAGGCAAAATATGCAAGATTGGCGTTGATTGCGTTGAATTTATGTATCATCTACGCTAAATTCAACGCAAAAAAAATGTAAGATCTACGCTAAAATCAACGCAAAATATGTAAGAATGGAGTTAAATGCGTTGAATTTATGTAAAATCTACGCTAAATTCAATGCAAAATATGTAAGATCTACGTTAAAATCAAGGCAAAATATGTAATAATGGCCTTGAATGCGTTAAATTTATGTTAGATCTACGCTAAATTCAACGCAAAATATTTAAAATTTACGCTAAAACCAATGCAAAATATGTAAGAAATACGCTAATAACAAGACAAAATTTGTAAGAATGGTGTCAAATGCGTTGAATTTATGTGAGATCTACGCTAAATTAAATGCAATATATGTAAGATATACGCTAAAATCAATGCAAAATATATAAGATCTACGCTAAAATCTAGGCAAAATATGTAAGAATGGAGTTAAATGCGTTGAATTTATGTAAAATCTACGCTAAATTCAATGCAAAATATGTAAGATCTACGTTAAAATCAAGGCAAAATATGTAATAATGGCCTTGAATGCGTTGAATTTATGTTAGATCTACGCTAAATTCAACGCAAAATATTTAAAATTTACGCTAAAATCAATGCAAAATGTGTAAGAAATACGCTAATAACAAGACAAAATTTGTAAGAATGGTGTCAAATGCGTTGAATTTATGTAAGATCTACGCTAAATTAAATGCAAAATATGTAAGATTTACGCTAATATCAATGCAATATATGTAAGATATACGCTAAAATCAATGCAAAATATATAAGATCTACGCTAAAATCAGGGCAAAATATGCAAGATTGGTGTTGAATGCGTTGAATTTATTTAAGATCTAAGCTAAATTCAACGCAAAATATGTAAGATCTACACTAAAATCAATGCAAAATATGTAAGATCTACGCTAAAGTCAAGGCAAAATATGCAAGATTGGCGTTGATTTAGTTGAATATATGCTAGATCTGCGCTAAATTCAACGCAAAATTTTTAAGATCAACGGTAAAATCAATGCAATTTACGTAAGATTTACGCTAATATCAAGACAAAATATGTAAGAACGGTCTCAAATGCGTTGAATTTATGTAAGATCTACGCTAAATTCAACGCAAAATATGTAAGATTTACGCTACAGTCAATGCAATATATGTAAGATCTACGCTAAAAACAATGCAAAATATGTAAGATTTACGCTAAAATCAGGGCAAAATATGCAAGATTGGCGTCGAATGCGTTAAAGTTATGTAAGATCTACGCTAAAATCAATGCAAAATTTGTAAGATATACGGTAAAATCAAGGCAAATTATGCAAGATTGGCGTTGATTGCGTTGAATTTATGTAAGATCTACGCTGAAATCAACGCAAAAAATGTAAGATCAACGCTAAAATCAAGACAAAATATGTAAGAATGTTGTTAAATGCGTTAAATTTATGTAAGATCTACGCTAAATTCAATGCAAAATGTGTAAGATCTACGTTAAAATCAAGGCAAAATATGTAATAATGGCGTTGAATGCGTTGAATTTATGTTAGATCTGCGCTAAATTCAACGCAAAATGTTTAAAATTTACGCTAAAATCAATGCAAAATATGTAAGAAATATGCTAATAACAAGACAAAATTTGTAAGAATGGTGTCAAATGCGTTGAATTTATGTAAGATCTACGCTAAATTAAACGCAAAATATGTAAGATTTACGCTAAATTCAATGCAATATATGCAAGATATACGCTAAAATCAATGCAAAATATATAAGATCTACGCTAAAATCAACGCAAAATATGTACGATCTACGCTAAACTCAAGGCAAAATATGCAAGATTGGCGTTGAATGCGTTGAATTTAAGTAAGATCTACGCTAACTTCAACGCAAAATATGTAAGATCTACGCTAAAATCAACGCAAAATATGTACGATCTACGCTAAACTCAAGGCAAAATATGCAAGATTGGCGTTGAATGCATTGAATTTATGTAAGATCTACGCTAATTTCAACGCAAAAAATGTACGGTCTTTGTTAAATTCAATGCAAAATATGTAAGATCTACGCTAAAGTCAAGGCAAAATATGCAAGATTGGCGTTGAATTAGTTGAATATATGCTAGATCTGCGCTAAATTCAACGCAAAATTTTTAAGATCAATGGTAAAATCAATGCAATTTACGTAAGATTTACGCTAATATCAAGACAAAATATGTAAGAAAGGTCTCAAATGCGTTGAATTTATGTAAGATCTACGCTAAATTCAACGCAAAATATGTAAGATTTACGCTACAGTCAATGCAATATATGTAAGATCTACGCTAAAAACAATGCAAAATATGTAAGATTTACGCTAAAATCAGGGCAAAATATGCAATATTGGCGTCGAATGCGTTAAAGTTATGTAAGATCTACGCTAAAATCAATGCAAAATTTGTAAGATATACGGTAAAATCAAGGCAAAATATGCAAGATTGGCGTTGATTGCGTTGAATTTATGTAAGATCTACGCTGAAATCAACGCAAAAAAATGTAAGATCAACGCTAAAATCAAGACAAAATATGTAAGAATGTTGTTAAATGCGTTAAATTTATGTAAGATCTACGCTAAATTCAATGCAGAATGTGTAAGATCTACGTTAAAATCAAGGCAAAATATGTAATAATGGCGTTGAATGCGTTGAATTTATGTTAGATCTGCGCTAAATTCAACGCAAAATGTTTAAAATTTACGCTAAAATCAATGCAAAATATGTAAGAAATATGCTAATAACAAGACAAAATTTGTAAGAATGGTGTCAAATGCGTTGAATTTATGTAAGATCTACGCTAAATTAAACGCAAAATATGTAAGATTTACGCTAAATTCAATGCAATATATGCAAGATATACGCTAAAATCAATGCAAAATATATAAGATCTACGCTAAAACCAGGGCAAATTATGCAAGATTGGCGTTGAATGCGTTGAATTTAAGTAAGATCTACGCTAACTTCAACGCAAAATATGTAAGATCTACGCTAAAATCAACGCAAAATATGTACGATCTACGCTAAACTCAAGGCAAAATATGCAAGATTGGCGTTGAATGCATTGAATTTATGTAAGATCTACGCTAATTTCAACGCAAAAAATGTACGGTCTTTGTTAAATTCAATGCAAAATATGTAAGATCTACGCTAAAATCAAGGCAAAATATGTAAGGATGGCGTTGAATGCGTTGAAATTTTGTAAGATCTACGCTAAATTCAGCGCAAAATATTAAAGATCTACGCTAAAATCAATGCAAAAAATGCAAGTTTTTTGCTAGTGTCAAGGCAAAATATGTAAGAATGGTGTCAAATGCGTTGAATTTATGGAAGATCTACGCTAAATTCAACGCAAAATATGTAAGGTCTACGCTAAAATCAATGCAAAATATGTGAGATCTACGCTAAAATCAAGGCAAAATATTCAAGATTGGCGTTGAATGCGTTGAATTTAGGTAATGTCTAAGCTAAATTCAACGCAACATACGTAAGACCTACGCTAAATTCAAAGCAAAATATGTACAATCTACGCTAAACTCAACGCAAACTTTGTAAGATTGGCGTTGTTGCGTTGAATTTTTTAAGATCTACGCTACATTGAAAGCAAAATGTGTAAGAACTACGCTACTTCAACGCAAAATATGTAAGACCTACGCTAAAATCAAGGCAAAATATGTAAAATTGGCGATGAATGCGTTGAATTTATGTAAGGCATACGTTAATTTCAACGCAAAGAATGTAATATATAAGCTAAATTCAACGCAAAAAATGTGAGACCTACACTAAATTCAGCGCAATATCTGTAAGATTTGCGTTGAATGCTTTGAACTTATGTAGGCTCCACGCTAATTTCAACGCAAAATATGTAACACCAACGCTGAATTCAACGCAAAATATGTAAAATATATGCTAGTAATAAGAAACCAGTACACCCTGACTCACTTTTTGGCTAATTTTCCCCAAACATGTTCGATCATGCGCGCGGATGAAAAGTTCTAGGCAATTATTCCCTTTTAGTTTAGGATTGTTGCCTGAATATGTAATAGACGTACCTCAACTTGATTTTGAAATAGAGAGGTACCTCCTTTATGGGTTATTTACTCAAATTCCGCGGTTATCTGGTCTCTTGATAGTTAATTATTGACTCAGAGGAAACAAAAAATAACCCTACCGACAGACAGCTTGGAACTAATTTTTTGCTTAAGTTGGAAAAATGAAACAAAATAAAAAAAAAGTTAAATTGATAAAGCAAGGTTAAGATTAATTAATAAACTTATAACAAACATCTAATAAAAATTTAAGACACAACATTCTGTTTTAAGTAATTGTTTAAGTTTTGTAAATGTACCCCTTTAAAACTCCTTCTCCGTCAGCATCCTCTTCAACATATATTTGTGTTGTCTGGACTTCTCGATATTAAAGATAGAAATGCACGAGTAGAAAAAGAAATCTATATCCCCTTGAGAGCTGTTATTGTCACAAGAAGCTCATGCGTGGAGCAGTTGCAGGTTTTTGTATCTCATCGCCAATAGTTCTTGAGACTCCGAACGGGTGGAGTTGGGCAGCTATCCCCTATAAAAGCTGTTATTGTCACAAGAAGCTCCTGCGCAGAGCAGTCGCAGGTGGTTGTATCTCCTCGTCAATACTTCTTGAGACTCTCAACCGGGGTTGAGTTGGGCAGCTATCCACTATAAAAGCTTTTATTGTCACAAGAAGTTCCTGCGCGGAGCAGTCGCAGGTTTTTGTATCTCCTCGTCAATACTTCTTGAGACTCCCAACTGGGGTTTAGTTGGGGCAGCTATCCCCTATAAAAGCTGTTATTGTCACAAGAAGCTCCTGCGCGGAGCAGTCGCACGTTTTTGTATCTCATCGTCAATACTTCTTGAGACTCCCCACGGGTGGAGTTGGGCAGCTATCCCCTATAAAAGCTGTTATTGTCACTAGAAGCTCATGCGCAGAGCAGTCGCAGGTGGTTGTATCTCATCGTCAATACTTCTTGAGACTCCCCACGGGTGGAGTTGGGCAGCTATCCCCTATAAAAGCTGTTATTGTCACTAGAAGCTCATGCGCAGAGCAGTCGCAGGTGGTTGTATCTCCTCGTCAATACTTCTTGAGACTCCCAACAGGGGTTGAGTTGGGCAGCTATCCCCTATAAAAGCTGTTATTGTCACAAGAAGCTCCTGCGCGGAGCAGTCGCAGCTTTTTGTATCCCCTCGTCAATACTTCTTGAGACCCCAACCGGGGTGGAGTTGGGCAGCTATCCCCTATAAAAGCTGCTGTTGTCACAAGAAGCTCCTGCGCAGAGCAGTCGCAGGTTTTTGTATCTCCTCGTTAATACCTCTTGAGACTCCCAACCGGGGTGGAGTTGGGCAGCTATCCCCTATGAAAGCTGTTATTGTCACAAAAAGCTCCTGCGCGGAGCAGTCGCAGGTTTTTGTATCTCCTCGTCAATACTTCTTGAGACCCCAACCGGGGTGGAGTTGGGCAGTTATCCCCTATAAAAGCTGTTGTTGTCACAAGAAGCTCCTGCGCGGAGCAGTCGCAGGTTTTTGTATCTCCTCGTCAATACTTCTTGAGACCCCAACCGGGGTGGAGTTGGGCAGTTGTCCCCTATAAAAGCTGTTGTTGTCACAAGAAGCTCCTGCGCGGAGCAGTCGCAGTTTGTTGTATCTCCTCGTCAATACTTCTTGAGACTCCCAACCGGGGTGGAGTTCGGCAGCTTCATCAAAATTTATCGCTTTCTGGACAAGCGTTGCTTCTTTGCAGGCGGCTCTTCCTCTGCTTCGAAATCAATATATGGACATCTTGAGAGCGGCTTTTCTTTTGGAGCTGCATCAAAATCAAATATTTCTTCCTCATCGGACTCAATTTGAGAAGTTTTCCCAGGATCAGGTGGTGAAAAGGTTTCTTCAATCTCAGTATCAAGTTGTTCAGCTAAATCTCCGATGGTTTCACATTCACTGATCTCAATATAGGACTTTAGAGGTTTTTCCAAGGTCTGTTTCCGCTTGTGACCAATTTTGTAGCGTCCATACGCGTATGAGCTTATACCGTCACTCAGATAATAACGTTTATCGTCAAATGCGCTCAAAGCAATTTTGTTAGACACTGTTATGTTGAGTGTGTGTTTGTCACTATTTATAGATGTTACTAGTTTTCTCAATGGTGATTTTGATTTGAGCACATCTTTGAACTTATCATGATGAAGTGTCTTTTTCACATGTTTGCTCATACCCTTGGCACTTTGTTTGAATTTCTGCAAAATTTTTACAGAGTAAGCTTTTGGTTTCAGAAAAACTGCTTCCATCACAATGTCACCATTCAGCTCATCTGATAATTTAAGTGGCACTTTTTTGTTCAATTCACTATGTAAGTGATGATCCTTGGGGTAATCACTCAAATCAAGTACGTGTTTCAGCTGTTTGAGATCTTCGTAAATGTCAACAGTCTCAATTTCATAAAAGAGAGAATCAGTGTCACGATACATCCCTCGAGCTTTTTTGTCAAACAAAGGCCCCATTTCTTCATAATGAAACGTGTACATGTGTAGTTTTGAAAGATCCAAAATAGCAGCACCCAGATAAGTTGGTTTATTCCACTTGATCTCTTTCTGGCTAAGAGTGATCCCAACAAGGTTCTCTCGAAATATAGTGAACTTCTCAAAATTGTACTTGTTGGAATAAAATTTTGCTTTCTCCTCATTTTCAACAAATACCATCTTGTAACGACATCTCAAATTTTCCATCGTTTTTCCGAAGCATGAATTGTTCAACAGTTTGAAAAAGTTCTTTTCAAAGGTGCTGATACCGGGTTGTTGTCGCAACTTTGTATTCTGCTCAATATAGCACTTCATAAAATCACTCTGGTTGAACTTCAGAGTCTTATGTAGTCTGGTTACTTGGAGCCCCTGTTGACAATAAAATTTCAGAACTGAATAATGACATACATAATTTTGCTTTGATTGAAGCGTTTCCAGAAGCTTTGGGATATAACTGGTCTTGTTTCCCAATTCTACTTGATACTGAGAAAACATCTCAGCATCGATTTTTAACTTCTCAGCAGCCAGAGGGAAATCATTGTGACAGTCGTGTAAGTTGCTAGGATAATTCAGATCAACCATTACAAAGTACCCAACATCACTTTCGTCAGATGTTTGCATGATCTTGTCCAAGCTGATGTCTGACCATTCAAATCCTCCGGTTGGCAGTTTTTTCATCATTGTTCCACCGTATAAGTTAACGACATCCAGAAAAAGTCCATACGTACTTGGTTTGCTTTCATCAAAGTCATGCAAGTATTTGTTTTTAGCTTTCATTTAACGTTTTTCACCAATTCCATTCAATCCTCCACTGATGGCTCTCTCACAAAACAACAGCATATCTATATCAGAGAGCAAGTCCAATTTCACTTTAGTTGTTCTCAGCTTTGCATCCCATGAAATATTAGGTGCACTATAATAATGACAGGGGTCTGATCCATATACCTGATCAAAGAGTTTCCGGCATTTTTCAAACACATCAGCCAGAAGAATAACATCAGTTTTCAGATACAACATCAGATAATCACCAAAATTCTTGCATCCAAACAAATTCCAAACTTTGTTAGCATGCTGAACATCCTCCTCAGAAACATCAATTTGACCAGACAGGGAATTTATCCACTGATCACCATTATGAGGCAACGACTTTTCAGAGAGTTTTTCAAAGCTATCGAGAAACGAATATGGGAAAACTTCTTTCTTTTGCAAAATTTCGGCATGTTTTGGGAAGTGTTTTAGATAATTGACAATACTCCTTTGTTTTGAGTGTTGTAGCCAGAGTGTCAAGACTCCCAGATAAAAAACGAAAGCTGTCCAGAAAACGAAATTCTTCATAAAGTAGCTTTCCATCTTTCGTTTTACCAACAGGAACAAAGAACGAGAATGAGATGTATGTCTCACTGTTGCAAGGTATTACTGTCAATTTGTCTTCCGAGCGAATTTTAATGTACTTCAGTAGATGATGTGCATCGTATTTACTTAGGTTGTGGAAGAAAATTGGTGTAAAGGTCTGCGTACGAAGCTTAAGATTGCAGCTGTTGTGTGCAACTCCGTAGATTTCACCAGTAAAGTGATCATGATGGATTACTTTTTCGTTATTCAAATTTTTCTTGCAAATTACACATCTTATGTCCTGATCAATCTTTTGCTTGCGCTCTTCATCAGATATTATGAGACGTCTATTCTTTTGTTTTCTCTCAGATATAGATTTAGCGTTCTCTCTGAGCCACTGAAAAAACTCTTCGATGCATTTCTCACCTTCAAAACTGTAATAATCACTTCCACCAGCTTTATCAACAGCACAAAAACCTATTGCACAAGGACTCTGAGTTTCTTTATTCAAGGTGTAGCTGTTCTCAGGACTTTGGCGGCAGGTGTCATGCTTATGGCTGACAGCCTCTGTATCGGCATAAATCACTAAGGGAACTGAAAATGTTTTATGCCAATTTGTAAATTCAATTTTTGAGTCTTCCGTTGGCATAGTAACATGAACAGCTTTATGCTCCCCACATAAATCGAAATGTTTTACCAGTGATATGTTGTCTTGAAAGCCGTGAAGGCAGCGTTCGCAAAACTTGTATCGGTGGTGTTCTTTACTACTGAATTGGCGGGCCATGAAAGCGTGAAAGTTTGTGCTCAAACAGTAATGACTAGTAAATTCATCGGTCAGCAGCAACAAAGGAATAATTTTTTCTGTTTTTACTTTGGTCAAGTAAAGCGGCAAAATTTTGTTTTTCTCGAAACCAAAAACATTAATTCCAATTTTGTTTTGCTTTTCAAACATTGGAACATCCGTTAAGGACATCGGGAACTCGATATTATCAAAATTCAGTTTGTGCAAATTTGGTTTGTATTTGTTTTGCCACTCTCGGTTCTCTGGAAACATTGCTGCAAGCACTGAGTATGCAAAACATTTGTTATCATTGTTTCGATTATTTAGGAGAAAGTTGTTTCCCACTAGGGCAGCTGGTGTAGCAATGTAACTGCTTCCTCTGATAGGCTTGAATTTGTTAATGTTGATATCCAAGTGATCAATTTTCTGAACAACAAATCCACTTCCACCGGTTGAAAAAATTTGGATTGAATTGTTCATTTGATCAACCATTTCAAAAATTTCATCATCTGATAGTTCTGTTGTTAAAGTTTTCGACTTTGTGTTTGCATGACAGCCAACTTTGGTATCATCTGTTGGTTTCAACATCTGTACAAAAACAGAGAGCTGAATTTTCAAAGGTCCAAGCTCTGCTATTTTGTTTCTCACGAACAATTTAAGATCTTCGATATGCTCCGTAACAAAGGTGAACACATCAATTTGGTTGTCCGCTTGTATCCTGAATGACTGAAAAAACTTTCCAACAGCTTGTTTCTCTTGTAGCTCCAAATTGCATTCAGTCTTCTCGGAAATCTCTCTGTGAGTACCATGAGTGTCTTCCTCATGTCTAGCACACGATGAAGTGTCGCCATAAATTTGTGGACAATGCTTGCACTTTGTGTACGTCTGACATCCATGAACTGTTTTCAAATGCTGAATCAAGTTCCTGCTCTGAGTGAACTTCTTATTACATTGTCCACATTCATAGCTTGCTGTATTTTCATATTTCGTGTTATGCTCCTTATCCATATGCTGCAATAATTTCTCTTTCCTGCTGTACTTCTTCGAGCACCCGTCACAGTTGAAAGTCTTCATCTAAACCAGAAAAAGTTATATTAATATTTTATTACTGATTAACACTTTGAAAAAACGTTCTTGAAAGACTCATCCACGGATCATATATAGTAACTTAAACCATACAAGGAATTTAATCACTTAACTTATTCACTTAAAATTCCTAAGAAATTCTATTTATGAAATCATTGGTCTTGACCTTCGACAAGCTTTTGTGGTTTTTAAATTTTGTGAGCTCACAAGGAATGACTTGATTGAAATTCACTCTAACACAATTAATCATGGAAGCGATAAGTGTACACTTGATTTTAAAAATTCCGAAAAAATGAGCCAGTTTTTTTTAGAGAAGAAAAAGGAAAAGCGAATATATTTAGACGTTTTGCTTTGTATATTTCTATCTTTAAACTGCTGTTTAAAAATTTAGTTTTAATGAGAAAAATAGAAACTTACACTTCTAATTTGTTGGAAATATTTTGCAAAAAATTAGTTTGGAAAACACTTTGCTTGACTCCAATCAAAGCGACTGGTTTGCAGTTGTTGAATGCTTTAAAAAGATTTATCTAACTAAATAACTTGCTTTTATAGTTTTCGTTTGTTTTCTGATTTTTCCATCAAATATTTAAATGTAAATTTTTTTTTTGTTTGGTTACGCGTAAACCTCTTCAATGAAGCGGAAACTTTACCGTTTGAAAACTTTTTCACTATAGCTTTTTACAGGTGATCCCAAATTCTGGCAAATATTAGTTAGGAATGCAGTTTTATATGGCAAAAAAATTACCCTCAAAATACTGGTCTTATACTGATGAGACAATCGGAGATTGAACCACAAAAACATGGTAGTCCTCCGTTTTGTTTTAGTTTATGATTTAAAAAGTCGGAAACTCACTATATTGCAACCACTTGCAACAACTAGATTCAAGTATATTATAAGATTAAGCTTACTTCCCTAAGATTTTTTGTTGTTCAGTTTTTAAAATCAGTACTAATTCATTGAGCAAAAAAGAACGACTGATCTATGGTTGACGAAAGCTTCAAAGTGAATATTTCTACAGCAAGGATTGTTTTTATAGTACTCTTGTCTCTATAAAATCTGTTTGAATTTTTGTTTGTTGAATTGATTTTTCTAATTTTATGGACTTAGGCTAAATCAAGGTAAGGAACTAATGTTTTTTATGGCAGTTTTGGCAATTCGTTTTAATATACTTCATTTTTGTATTTGAATAGAAGTTGGCTGTACAGTTTCCAACTGACCTTTTCTCCTTAATATGTTTTAGGTTGCTTTAAAAACTGTCACACAAATCTTTTACTTATAGACAAATATGTTATCAATAAAGTGTGACAGAATCAAATCGTTGGTAATTTGGGTTGCTTTTTTATGCTTTTGAAGTGCAATAAAAAATTTGATAAAAGCAATTTCTAGATGCAATATGACAAAAAATTGACTGAATTTTCAAAATTGATGATCGTGACCTCGGTGTTCAATTTTTCTCACAAGTCAACTGAGAACATTTTTGTGGTTGACGAACACAATTAATTCAACAGTCAACCAAAAGTTGACACTGAAGAGCAAATCAAGTTTTTCATATCAAATATCATAGCACACTAATTTATTATCGGACCTTGCAAAGAAAGGATCACGAATTTTAGCTAAAGTTGACGAAAACCAAACACATTAAGAAAACGTCGAAATCCATATAGTTGTCTCAATTTATTTTCCAAGAAAACAAATGTTTTTCAGTTTTGCTTCATCTGGGAAGTTTATCATAAATTTCGAATAGATTGTAAAAGAGCTGTATAGTTTCCTGAACGAGAAAGGGTTTCTGGATTGTAGTTTTGTAATTTTTAATCGCCGCTTTTTATAGCATGGGAAAAAACTGGCTTTTTTTTGGTAACACATAGCATATTTCACCATGCTGATCTTTGTCATAATAATCAACATTCTGTTTCTGGTCATTTTATTTTGTCAGTTTAACAAAACTTTAACATTGCAGATCCTCGCACTCAAAATGATATAATGTAAAACAGATGCTGAAATTTTCCGTTGATTACGAAATATGCAACTATTATCCAACTAAATTTTTCGGTTCTATAAATTGGTTGAAAATTAATGTTACTACAGATACATATGTAGTACATAACGTTCATAGTTCATACTGAAATTTTGACAAAATTCTTGTCGTTGAATTTCTTTTTCGGTGCTGCCAAACGAATCAGCACTCTAAAATAAATGCTTCTTCAACAAAATGGTCTGAACGTTTTTAGTTTAGTTTTTCATTCAAAAACAAAGTTAAAGAAACTATGTCTTAGTTTATGACATCTAATAAGAAGTAGTTTGCTTCTACAGTCTGGTGGAAACGTTTATTAACTGCTTAAGGATGGTTTTGAATAACAACCTCAACAAAAAATCATGAGTAGTTATTTATTGATGAGAAACTTTTGCTTATGTTCACAAATTTTTATCTCAAATTTTCTTTGATCTTAAAATTTAAATAGATGAACTCTTTGGTATGTTTTTGTTCTCATATAAATTTTACAAATGTACAGCCTCTAGAAAGAAGTTTAGTTTTGTTTAAATATAAGTGAAGGTCTCTAGAAAAGTGCATAGCGGTTTTACTGAACTTTGAACATTTCTGTTAAAATCCTTTGTTGATTAATAAAAAAAAATTACCTACAAGATATGTTTTTTGGGCTTGAAATTTTGGTTGAAATTAATGTTTGTAAACAGCCAACGATAAATAAATAAGACTATATTAGTGCCAATAGTGCTTTTTGGGACCGTTATTTTAATCAAGTATAATGACAATTAGCCTGCTTTTAGCCTGAATACATTGACATTTAGCCTAAATAAGTTTGCCATTGACATTTAGCCTAAATAAGTTTAAGCGAGAAATCTTTGCTATGGTTGAGGAACTTTGATTGAACGACAGGTTAATTTCAATATTTGCTTTATATATCTGAAGTAGGAAAGTTTTGATGTCATTTTTTTTCACAGATGTGAAGTGAGAGAAAATTGAACAAAAGTGCTTTTGGAGAATTTTTTTCGCGAGTTAATTTTTTCAATCTAATTTTCTAACTTTTTCACCTAAGGAAAATTCCAATAAATAATCTGATTTGTATTTCTCGTACACGCAATAAAAATGTTCAGTTGACTTTTGATTACTCATATACAATTTGTATAGACAACATATCCTTTAAAGTAATTTTGCTTCCCTATTGTGATATCTTTTAATTTAGAAATTTTTCTCTAGGACTTGTACATTAAGAGGAAAAAAAGATGTACAATTGACCTTTGGTGACTCATACATATGTTATATGAGCAAAAGTGATGTTTTTTAAGTGTATTTGTGTTAGTTTTTACTAATGGAACATTTTTTCCTTAAGAAATTTTTCTCTAGGACTTGTACAATAAGAGGAAAAAATTGATGTACAATTGACCTTTGATGACTCATACATATGTTATGTGAGCAAAATTGATGTTTTTTAAAGTATATTTGTGTTAGTTTTCACTAATGGGACAACTTTTCCTTAAGAAATTTTTCACTAGGACTTGTACATTAAGAGGAAAAAAATGATGTACAATTGACCTTTGATGACTCATACATGTTATGTGAGCAAAATTAATGTTTTTTAAGGTATATTTGTGTTAGTTTTCACTAATGGGACAATTTTTCCTTAAGAAATTTTTCACTAGGACTTGTACATTAAGAGGAAAAAAATGATGTACGATTGACCTTTGATGACTCATACATATGTAATATGAGCAAAATTGATGTTTTTTAAATTATATTTGTGTTAGTTTTCACTTATGGAACAACTTTTCCTTAAGAAATTTTCCTCTAGGACTTGTACATTAAGAGGAAAAAAATGATGTACAATTGACCTTTGATGACTCATACATATGTTATGTGAGCAAAATTGATGTTTTTTAAAGTATATTTGTGTTAGTTTTCACTAATGGAACAACGTTTCCATAAGAAATTTTTCTCTAGGACTTGTACATCAAGAGGAAAAAAGGATGTACAATTGATCTTTGATGACTCATACATATGTTACATGAGCAAAATTGATGTTTTTTAAAGTAGTTTTGTGTTAGTTTTCACCAATGGGATAACTTTTCCTTAAGAAATTTTTCTCTAGGACTTGTACATTAAGAGGAAAAAAATGATGTTCAATTGACCTTTGATGACTCATAAATATGTTATGTGAGCAAAATTGATGTTTTTTAAAGCATATTTGTGTTAGTTTTCACTAATGGAACAACTTTTCCTTAAGAAATTTTTCTCTAGGACTTGTACATTAAGAGGAAAAAATGATGTACAATTGACCTTTGATGACTCATACATATGTTATGTGAGCAAAATTGATGTTTTTTAAAGTAGTTTTGTGTTAGTTTTTACTAATGGAACAACTTTTCCTTAAGAAATTTTTCTCTAGGACTTGTACATCAAGAGGAAAAAAAGGATGTACAATTGATCTTTGATGACCCATACATATGTTATATGAGCAAAATTGATGTTTTTTATAGTAGTTTTGTGTTAGTTTTCACTAATGGGACAACTTTTCCTTAAGAAATTTTTCTCTAGGACTTGTACATTAAGAGGAAAAAAATGATGTACAATTGACCTTTGATGACTCATACGTATGTTATGTGAGCAAAATTGATGTTTTTTAAAGTATATTTGTGTTAGTTTTCACTAATGGAACAACGTTTCCATAAGAAATTTTTCTCTAGGACTTGTAAATTAAGAGGAAAAAAATGATGTACAATTGACCTTTGATGACTCATACATATGTTATGTGAGCAAAATTGATGTTTTTTAAAGTAGTTATTGTGTTAGTTTTTACTAATGGAACAACTTTTCCTTAAGAAATTTTTCTCTAGGACTTGTACATTAAGTGGAAAAAAATGATGTACAATTGACCTGTGATGACTCATACATATGTTATATGAGCAAAATTGATGTTTTTTAAAGCGTATTTGTGTTAGTTTTCACTAATGGAACAACTTTTCCTTAAGAAATTTTTCTCTAGGACTTGTACTTTAAGAGGAAAAAAATGATGTATAATTGACCTTTGATGACTCATACATATGTTATGTAAGCAAAATTAATGTTTTTTAAAGTAGTTTTTGTGTTAGTTCTCACTAATGGAACAACTTTTCCTTAAGAAATTTTTCTCTAGGACTTGTACATTAAGAGGACAAAAATGATGTACAATTGACTTTTGATGACTCATACATATGTTATGTGAGCAAAATCGATGTTTTTTAAAGTAGTTTTGTGTTAGTTTTCACTAATGGAACAACTTTTCCTTAAGAAATTTTTCACCAGGACTTGTACATCAAGAGGAAAAAAAATGATGTACAATTGACCTGTGATGACTCATACATATGTTATGTGAGCAAAATTGATGTTTTTTAAAGTAGTTTTGTGTTAGTTTTCACTAATGGAACAACTTTTCCTTAAGAAATTTTTCTCTAGGACTTGTACATTAAGAGGAAAAAATGATGTACAATTGACTTTTGATGACTCATACATATGTTATGTGAGCAAAATTGATGTTTTTTTAAAGTAGTTTTGTGTTAGTTTTCACTAATGGAACAACTTTTCCTTAAGAAATTTTTCTCTAGGACTTGTACATTAAGAGGAAAAAATTGATGTACAATTGACCTGTGATGACTCATACATATGTTATGTGAGCAAAACTGATGTTTTTTAAAGTATATTTGTGTTAGTTTTCACTAATGAAACAACTTTTCCTTAAGAAATTTTTCTCTAGGACTTGTACATTAAGAGGAAAAAAATTGATGTACAATTGACCTTTGATGACTCATACATATGTTATATGAGCAAAATTGATGTTTTTTAAAGCATATTTGTGTTAGTTTTCACTAATGGAACAACTTTTCCTTAAGAAATTTTTCTCTAGGTCTTGTACATCAAGAGGAAAAAAAGGATGTACAATTGATCTTTGATGACTCATACATGTGTTATATGAGCAAAATTGATGTTTTTTAAAGTAGTTTTCTGTTAGTTTTCACTAATGGAACAACTTTTCCTTAAGAAATTTTTCACTAGGACTTGTACATTAAGAGGGAAAAAATGATGTACAATTAACCTTTGATGACTCATACATATGTTATATGAGCAAAATTGATGTTTTTTAAAGTATATTTGTGTTAGTTTTCACTAATGGGACAACTTTTCGTTAAGAAATTTTTCTCTAGGACTTGTACATTAAGAGGGAAAAAATGATGTACAATTGACCTGTGATGACTCATACATATGTTATGTGAGCAAAATTGATGTTTTTTAAAGTATATTTGTGTTAGTCTTCACTAATGAAACAACTTTTCCTTAAGAAATTTTTCTCTAGGACTTGTACATTAAGAGGAAAAAATTGATGTACAATTGATCTTTGATGACTCATACATATGTTATATGAGCAAAATTGATGTTTTTTAAAGCATATTTGTGTTAGTTTTCACTAATGGAACAACTTTTTCTTAAGAAATTTATCTCTAGGACTTGTACATCTAGAGGAAAAAAGGATGTACAATTGATCTTTGATCACTCATACATATGAAATATATGAGCAAAATTGATGTTTTTTAAAGCATATTTGTGTTAGTTTTCACTAATGGAACAACTTTTCCTTAAGAAATTTTTCTCTAGGTCTTGTACATCAAGAGGAAAAAAAGGATGTACAATTGATCTTTGATGACTCATACATATGTTATATGAGCAAAATTGATGTTTTTTAAAGTAGTTTTCTGTTAGTTTTCACTAATGGAACAACTTTTCCTTAAGAAATTTTTCACTAGGACTTGTACATTAAGAGGGAAAAAATGATGTACAATTAACCTTTGATGACTCATACATATGTTATATGAGCAAAATTGATGTTTTTTAAAGTATATTTGTGTTAGTTTTCACTAATGGGACAACTTTTCGTTAAGAAATTTTTCTCTAGGACTTGTACATTAAGAGGGAAAAAATGATGTACAATTGACCTGTGATGACTCATACATATGTTATGTGAGCAAAATTGATGTTTTTTAAAGTATATTTGTGTTAGTTTTCACTAATGAAACAACTTTTCCTTAAGAAATTTTTCTCTAGGACTTGTACATTAAGAGGAAAAAATTGATGTACAATTGACCTTTGATGACTCATACATATGTTATGTGAGCAAAATTGATGTTTTTTAAAGTAGTTTTGTGTTAGTTTTCACTAATGGAACAACTTTTCCTTACGAAATTTTTCTCTAGGTCTTGTACATCAAGAGGAAAAAAAGGATGTACAATTGATCTTTGATGACTCATACATATGTTATATGAGCAAAATTGATGTTTTTTAAAGTAGTTTTCTGTTAGTTTTCACTAATGGAACAACTTTTCCTTAAGAAATTTTTCACTAGGACTTGTACATTAAGAGGGAAAAAATGATGTACAATTAACCTTTGATGACTCATACATATGTTATATGAGCAAAATTGATGTTTTTTAAAGTATATTTGTGTTAGTTTTCACTAATGGGACAACTTTTCGTTAAGAAATTTTTCTCTAGGACTTGTACATTAAGAGGGAAAAAATGATGTACAATTGACCTGTGATGACTCATACATATGTTATGTGAGCAAAATTGATGTTTTTTAAAGTATATTTGTGTTAGTTTTCACTAATGAAACAACTTTTCCTTAAGAAATTTTTCTCTAGGACTTGTACATTAAGAGGAAAAAATTGATGTACAATTGACCTTTGATGACTCATACATATGTTATGTGAGCAAAATTGATGTTTTTTAAAGTAGTTTTGTGTTAGTTTTCACTAATGGAACAACTTTTCATAAGAAATTTTTCTCTAGGACTTGTACATTAAAAGGAAAAAAATGATGTACAATTGACCTTTGATGACTCATACATATGTTATGTGAGCAAAATTGATGTTTTTTTAAAGTAGTTTTGTGTTAGTTTTCACTAATGGAAGAACTTTTCCTTAAGAAATTTTTCTCTAGGACTTGTACATTAAGAGGACAAAAAATGATGTACAATTGACCTGTGATGACTCATACATATGTTATGTGAGCAAAACTGATGTTTTTTAAAGTATATTTGTGTTAGTTTTCACTAATGGAACAACTTTTTTTTAAGAAATTTTTCTCTAGGACTTGTACATCTAGAGGAAAAAAAGGATGTACAATTGATCTTTGATCACTCATACATATGAAATATATGAGCAAAATTGATGTTTTTTAAAGCATATTTGTGTTAGTTTCCACTAATGGAACAACTTTTCCTTAAGAATTTTTTCTCTAGGACTTGTATATTAAGAGGAAAAAAATGATGTACAATTGACCTTTGATGACTCATACATATGTTATATGAGCAAAATTGATGTTTTTTAAAGTATGTTTGTGTTAGTTTTCACTAATGGAACAACTTTTCCTTAAGAAATTTTTCTCTAGGACTTGTACATCTAGAGGAAAAAAAGGATGTACAATTGATCTTTGATCACTCATACATATGAAATAAATGAGCAAAATTGATGTTTTTTAAAGCATATTTGTGTTAATTTTCACTAATGGAACAACTTTTCCTTAAGAAATTTTTCTCTAGGTCTTGTACATCAAGAGGAAAAAAAGGATGTACAATTGATCTTTGATGACTCATACATATGTTATATGAGCAAAATTGATGTTTTTTAAAGTATATTTGTGTTAGTTTTCACTAATGGGACAACTTTTCGTTAAGAAATTTTTCTCTAGGTCTTGTACATCAAGAGGAAAAAAAGGATGTACAATTGATCTTTGATGACTCATACATATGTTATATGAGCAAAATTGATGTTTTTTAAAGTAGTTTTCTGTTAGTTTTCACTAATGGAACAACTTTTCCTTAAGAAATTTTTCACTAGGACTTGTACATTAAGAGGGAAAAAATGATGTACAATTGACCTGTGATGACTCATACATATGTTATGTGAGCAAAATTGATGTTTTTTAAAGTAGTTTTGTGTTAGTTTTCACTAATGGAACAACTTTTCATATGAAATTTTTCTCTAGGACTTGTACATTAAGAGGAAAAAATTGATGTACAATTGACCAGTGATGACTCATACATATGTTATGTGAGCAAAACTGATGTTTTTTAAAGTATATTTGTGTTGGTTTTCACTAATGAAACAACTTTTCCTTAAGAAATTTTTCTCTAGAACTTGTACATTAAGAGGAAAAAAATTGATGTACATTTGACTTTTGATGACTCATACATATGTTATGTGAGCAAAATTGATGTTTTTAAAGTAGTTTTGTGTTAGTTTTCACTAATGGAACAACTTTTCCCTAAGAAATTTTTCTCTAGGACTTGTACATTAGGAGGAAAAAAATGATGTACAATTGACCTTTGATGACTCATACATATGTTATATGAGCAAAATTGATGTTTTTTAAAGCATATTTGTGTTAGTTTTCACTAATGGAACAACTTTTTCTTAAGAAATTTTTCTCTAGGACTTGTACATCTAGAGGAAAAAAAGGATGTGCAATTGATCTTTGATCACTCACACATATGAAATATATGAGCAAAATTGATGTTTTTTAAAGCATATTTGTGTTAGTTTCCACTAATGGAACAACTTTTCCTTAAGAATTTTTTCTCTAGGACTTGTACATTAAGAGGAAAAAATGATGTACAATTGACCTTTGATGACTCATACATATGTTATATGAGCAAAACTGATGTTTTTTAAAGTATGTTTGTGTTAGTTTTCACTAATGGGACAACTTTTCCCTAAGAAATTTTTCTCTAGGACTTGTACATTAAGAGGAAAAAATGATGTACAATTGACCTGTGATGACTCATACATATGTTATGTGAGCAAAATTAAAGTTTTTTAAAGTATGTTTGTGTTAGTTTTCACTAATGAAACAACTTTTCCTTAAAAAACTTTTCTCTAGGACTTGTACTTTAAGAGGAAAAAATTGATGTACAATTGACCTTTGATGACTCATACATATGTTATGTGAGCAAAATTGATGTTTTTTCAAGTAGTTTTTGTGTTAGTTTTCACTAATGGAACAACTTTTCCTTAAGAAATTTTTCTCTAGGACTTGTACATTAAGAGGAAAAAATGATGTACAATTGACCTTTGATGACTCATACATATGTTATGTGAGCAAAATTGATGTTTTTTAAAGTAGTTTTGTGTTAGTTTTCACTAATGGAACAACTTTTCCTTAAGAAATTTTTCTCTAGGACTGGTACATTAAGAGGAAAAAAATGATGTACAATTGACCTGTGATGACTCATACATATGTTATGTGAGCAAAATTGATCTTTTTTAAAGAAGTTTTGTGTAAGTTTTCACTAATGGAAGAACTTTTCCTTAAGAAATTTTTCTCTAGGACTTGTACATTAAGAGGACAAAAAATAATGTACAATTGACCTTTGATGACTCATACACATGTTATATGAGCAAAATTGATGTTTTTTAAAGTAGTTTTGTGTTAGTTTTCACTAATGGGACAACTTTTCCTTAAGAAATTTTTCTCTAGGACTTGTACATTAAGAGGAAAAAAATGATGTACAATTGACCTTTGATGACTCATACATATGTTATGTGAGCAAAATTGATGTTTTCCGACTACCTTGTTTTGATCCGTGGATGAGTTATACAGGTTGAAATGATGGAGGAGCTACATGAAGACAAAAGAAGTTTTTTTTAACTTACTTTGCACAAGTTTTCTGTTTTGAACCACTCCTCTTACTTAGGGTTTTTTGATGCGCTCTGATGATAGACAAACGAAATGCTGTTCCTCTGGTTTCCAGATGTTCTTTTTTGCTTCCTTATGCCAATTTGTTTTTGAAGCTCTCGGAATTCAACCAAAGTTTTTCCGTCTTTTGTGTATTTGTATTCTCTGCAACTAAGGTGACAAGATGTTGTTACACCCAAATGTTCTTCATGACACTACTCGTTTTTCTGATAGATCCTTCAAAACTAAAAACAAGATGTTTCTATACTTTTCGGATTCCTCAAGGACCTAACTTTTTAGTATAAATTCAAACTATGATTTCTTTTCAAATTATGAATTTACCTGATTTAAATTGCGGGGGGTAGAAGTTACTCTCAACTTGTGTTCTTTCTAATCGAAGATTGTCTTCCCTGTCAATTGGTCTTTGCTGGACAAAACAACAGTTGATGAGGTCAAAGTTTCAGTAAATTATTATATTTCAGAATGCTTTTTAGTTTCTTTTGTAAATAAATTCTATTGAAGAATCAATTACTTCCTTTTATCGTGTTCGAACTTGTTGTTTTCGGATACGAATTTCGTCAAAACGTAATAAGTCTGAATCATATGGCTTATTGTGTAATCAATGAAAGGGAAGTCTATTAACAGTCTGAGCCAGACGAGTTCGAGTTCGAGTTTGAGTTTGTGTTCTAAAAATAGCCCTTAGGTAATAATTTCATCAGAAAGTTGAACGCCTCCTACCCAGACGTTTCACATGTAGTCACATTGTAATTCGCATGTGCAATACCAATATATAGTTTATTCACATTCGAAGCCCAAATATTTCTACGCAAAAGTTTTTACTGGATTTAAAGCCCTCAGACATTTGTATACAAACAATATTCTCCACAGTGTAAACGCTTGATTATAAACCTATAAATCTGTGTTCTTCAAAACTGCGTAAGCAGGAATTAAGCCTGCATTCGCAATACCAATATATAGTTTATTCACATTAGACGCCCAGATTTCTGCGCAAAAGTGTTCTTGACAAATTTAGACTGGTTTTATAGCCCTTAGGCATTTGTCGGATATACAAACAGTATTCTCCACAGTATGTTAATTTTCCGTATAAACTTCCACACTGCCACATTTAATTGGATTTCAGGTAAGTGTTTTAAATTCTCAGGCAACAATCCTAAACTAAAAAGGAATAATTGCCAAGAACTTTTCATCCGCGCGCATGATCGAACATGTTTGGGGAAAATCAGCCAAAAAGTGAGTCAGGGTGTACTGGTTTCTTACTACTTACGCTAAATTCAACGCAAAATATGTAAGATTGGCTTTGAATGCGTTGAATTTATGTAAGATCTACACTAAATTTAACGACAATTATGTACGACCTACGCTTAATTCAATGCAAAATACGTAAGATTTACGCTAATATAAAGGCAGAATATATAAGAATGGTGTCAAACGCGTTGAATTTATGTAAGATCTGCGCAAAACTCAACGCAAAAAATTTAAGATCTACGCTAAATTCAACGCAAAATATGTAAGATCTACGCTAAAATCAATGCAAAATAGGTAAGATCTACTCTAAAATCAAGGCAAAATATGTAAGATTGGCGTTGAATGCGTTGAATTTAATAAAGGTCTACGCTAAATTCTACACAAAATGTGTCAGAATTACGCTAAATTCAACACAAAGTATGTAAGATCTAAATTAATTTCAACGCAAAATATGTAAGATTGGCGTTAAATGCGTTGAATTTAGGTAATGTCTAAGCTAAATTCAACGCAACATATGTAAGATCTACGCTAAATTCAACGCAAAATATGTAAGATCTACGCAAAAATAAATGCAAAATATGTAAGATCTACGCTAATGTCAAGGCAAAATATGCAAGATTGGCGTTGAATGCGTTGAATTTAGGTAATGTCTAAGCTAAATTCAACGCAACATATGTAAGACCTACGCTAAATTCAACGCAAAATATGTACAATCAAAGCTAAACTCAACGCAAAATATGTAAGATTGGCGTTGAATGCGTTGAAATTTTGTAAGATCTACGCTTAATTCGACGCAAAATGTGTAAGACCTACGCCAAAAATCAAGGCAAATATGTAAGATTGGCGATGAATGCGTTGAATTTTTGTAAGGTATACGTTAATTTCAACGCAAAAAATGTAATATCTACGCTGAATTCAACGCAAAAAATGTGAGACCTACACTAAATTGAGCGCAATATGTGTAAGATCGACGCTAAAATTCAACGCAAGATATGTAAGATCGCTAAATTCAACGCAAAATATGTAAGTTCTACGCTAAATTCAACGGAAAATATGTAAAATCTACGCTAAATTCAACGCAAGGTATGTAAGATCTCCGCTAATTTCAACGCAAAATATGTAACACCAACGCTAAATTCACTGTAAAGTATGTAAAAGCTACGCTAAATTCAACGCAAAATATGAAAGATTTACGCTAATATCAAGGCAAAAATATATAAGAATGGTGTCAAACGCATTGAATTTATGTAAGATCTACGCTAAACTCAACGCAAAATGTGTAAGATCTAAGCTAATTTCAATGCAAAATATGTGAGATCTACGCTAAAATCAATGCAAAATATGTAAGATTGGCGTTGAATGCGTTGAAATTTTGTAAGATCTACGCTTAATTCGACGCAAAATGTGTAAGACCTACGCCAAAAATCAAGGCAAATATGTAAGATTGGCGTTGAATGTGTTGAATTTATGTAAGATCTACGCTAAATTCAACGCAACATATGTAAGACCTACGCTAAATTCAACGCAAAATATGTAAGATCTACGCAAAATTAAATGCAAAATATGTAAGATCTACGCTAATGTCAAGGCAAAATATGCAAGATTGGCGTTGAATGCGTTGAATTTAGGTAATGTCTAAGCTAAATTCAACGCAACATATGTAAGACCTACGCTAAAATCAACGCAAAATATGTTACAATCAAAGCTAAACTCAACGCAAAATATGTAAGATTGGCGTTGAATGCGTTGAAATTTTGTAAGATCTACGCTTAATTCAACGCAAAATGTGTAAGACCTACGCCAAAAATCAAGGCAAATATGTAAGATTGGCGATGAATGCGTTGAATTTTTGTAAGGTATACGTTAATTTCAACGCAAAAAAATGTAATATCTACGCTGAATTCAACGCAAAAAATGTGAGTCCTACACTAAATTGAGCGCAATTTGTGTAAGATCGACGCTAAATTCAACGCAAGATATGTAAGATCGCTAAATTCAACGCAAAATATGTAAGTTTCTACGCTAAATTCAACGGAAAATATGTAAAATCTACGCTAAATTCAACGCAAGGTATGTAAGATCTTCGCTAATTTCAACGCAAAATATGTAACACCAACGCTAAATTCACTGCAAAGTAGGCAAAAGCTACGCTAAATTCAACGCAAAATATGAAAGATTTACGCTAATATCAAGGCAAAATATATAAGAATGGTGTCAAACGCATTGAATTTATGTAAGATCTACGCTAAACTCAACGCAAAATGTGTAAGATCTAAGCTAATTTCAATGCAAAATATGTGAGATCTACGCTAAAATCAATGCAAAATATGTAAGATTGGCGCTGAATGTGTTGAATTTATGTAAGATCTACGCTAAATTCAACGCAACATATGTAAGACCTACGCTAAATTCAACGCAAAATATGTAGGATCTAGGCAAAAATAAATGC
>NW_027452017.1:0-10264 GCF_964194025.1 Convolutriloba macropyga
CTAAGAATACCGGTAGTCCGGTACTAGTACGAGTACTCTGTAGAGAAATTCTTTCAGTCGGCGCTATTTAATAAGAATCCAAATCTTTCATATTTCAATTTGTCATTTGATCTAATTCGAGTAGGGGCCTTACTTAATAAGTTGATAGGTTGGTTACAGACCCGAATGCAGCCACACAGCTAGGAAACGACAGGCCTTAGGCCTTAATATTAATAAGTAATAACTAAATTATCCTTGTGCTAGTAGGTATCCGTATACAGAGTACGGGTACTCGTACCCTACCCTACCGGCTACCGGTGGCTGTAAAGTGAGGGTGTGGTTACAGGGGGGCCGGGGCCGTAGGGCGCAGGTCAGGAAAGAGACCGGTAGGTATAGGTACCCTACGCTACTGTCAGCGCTGATCTCACCCTGGCCCCCAGCACACACTACAGTAGGGCTTTATACCCTCCCGGCGGTTGGCTGGTCCCGAGGTGCCAGCTCTTGCGTACTGTTCGGTGGTTTAAACAGCTGACAGAGTCCGTTCACCCCCTTTGTCTTTGAGCTTCTCAGCGTTTGCACCCATCGGTCTTTTCGCTGCTCTCTGGCACTCTTTTGTCGTCATTTTCCGACCGTTTCCGGTCACCCTCCGGTCCCTTTCCCGGTTTCCTTGTACTCGTACCCGGGTCAGTTTGGTTCCTCTACCGGGCTCTTAGCGTTTTCCCTCTAGTACGTCCGCGTGACTATAGCACCACAAATATCATGACAGTAAAGGCCTGGACGACAGCGATGCGGTGGAGCGTCCGTATTTTAGAATTTTATATCCATTACACTTTGCTAGAAGCACACAATAGGTCTATTTGTTTCCATCGGGACCCTCCCGAGTCTTACGGTGACCCGTTCTATCCTGACTCCGCCACTTGACATATATAGACAGGAACAACCCTGTGCGGCCTAGCTGTGCGGCCTGGCCCAGCGGCTTACAGCATGATAAAATTTAGCTCTAGCGGCAGTCTCTACACTCCCTATAGCAGCTCTAGCAGGCTTCCTAGATACTCCCCGGACTGTATCGACCTGCAGTGTGTCACTCTATGTGGTCTCTAGTCTCCCTAGGTCTGGGCCTTCCCTTAGGGGGGCCGGGGGGACTGTACAGGCTGTACAGGCCTCACCATGCCTCACCTCGGCTCATACCCTAGTGATAACCTAGTGCCCTAGTGAAGACCTATAAGACCTTTTGATGTGTGCAGCCAAGCTGTCCCTGTCCCTGACAGTACCCTACCTAGCTGTAAAGAGAGTATAGCCATATGCCCGGCCTGCCTGCGGTGTACGAGTACTCGTACACAGTAGGTACTCGTACCTTGACGTTGATTCCCACTTACCTACCTACCTAGCCGTAGGTAGGTACCGTACCCTCTTGGATCTCTGACAAAAGGTACCTACCTAGGGTACTCGCACTATACTTTTGTTCAACCTACTGGAGTTCGGTACAGCTTACGAACTACCGAGCATGCTATTTATTATAATGATACGAGCACTCGTACCTCCTGCCCGTAGGTACTTGTACTACTGTAGTACCCTCTAGGGTTTTCTTGAATTTCACTCGGGCCGGGCGCGGGAGAAGGTGGCTCGAAAACCCCACGTAGCCCTGCCCCGTGCCCGGCCGGAGGTGCGCTACAGTACAGTAGGTAGGAGATACCTGTAAAACGACCTGGTCATGCCGAGAGATCTGCATACACTGTTTTGTTGGCACACTCACCGGCATGAGTTTCCCCTTCTCCCGTTGCTTATGTAATGAATGACTTACAAGAAGGGGGGGGGGGTCACACCGTCACAGAACCAGAGGCGGCGGGGCTAGAGCAGGGGGAAATCCGGCATGCACGGTCACCGGCCAATTGGGGCCGGGCCGTGCCCTGGTCAGGGCCGGAGCAGGCCCGCCTGAAGGATGGTACGAGCTCGTACGTGCTCGAAATTGGTGGAGAGTAGTGGAGACAGCCTGTAGGACCCTAGTCTTTAGCGAAACTCGTACGCCGTAGTACTCGCGGGGCGCCTCCCGTTTGTTAAGGGCAGCCAGGAAGGCGGAGGCGTGGGCACCAGCCGGGCCATCTTCCATGATGAACGGGACGTAGTCCCACTGGCCTCGGAGGGAGATGCGGCGGCCGTTCTCCCGTTGCTTCTAGTTGATCACATGCACGGACAATCGGACGGTTTGTATTTGTCGTAGTATTACATCGTACGGCTTTACAGGTTTGCCTAGAATAGAAACGCACGAGCGTTCAACAGTAATCCTTGAAGCGCTGTGTGAATTTCTAGGCAGCTAGAAAATCGTACAACGCTCGACAACAAATATTTCAAATTCGGAACAGAACATCACCGGGGCAGACTACCGTATTCCCCGGTGGTTCCAGGCCCGTTTTCCCCTCTGTCACTATTTTCTAGGTTGTAGCTACGTTCTATTTCCAAGTTTTAGGGTCATTCATTGCCCTTCTTCACCTACCCTTCCGCCGTCAGCCGTGTCGTTCGTCCGCAGGCCGAGAGGTAGCATCTCTAGGGCGGGGGGGGGGGGGGGGTTCGTTGCGGTCGCGATAATTCACAACGCGAGTGTGCAATACTGATATCTGGGTCGACAGAAAAGGGTCGAAGAAAGGGGGGGGGTGGAATAAATGCTCAGGGTTAGACACGGAAGAACGGTGCGAGGGCGAGAGGGGAGAGGGCGAACACGGCGGGGCGTACTGGGTTACGAGTAGAGATTGTAGGTGTCGGCGGCGTGCGAACCGGTGACAGGTTGGTTACAGACCGGTACTAGTACGAGTACCTACTCGCGTTCGACCGCGCGGACTGCGCGCGCTCGTTCGCCAACCGTCCCTGCCAGTACTGTAGTACTCCTACTACTTTTTCCTCGTTTTTCTAAGCCAACATCATTTTTTTTCCACATGTAACACCCCTTTCCTGGGGGTCCAATTGCATCCAAATCGCTCTCGTGCGTTCCCGCCATTTTAAAAATGCTACTTCTCCCTCATTCACCGCCGCTGCACGTGGGGCCTGATATGGCCTGCTGTAGCCTCTCCGGCCTCCGTTGAGTCCGTTCCGACTTCCGACTTCCGAGCCTCAAAACGTACCATGCGCCCACATTGCTTGATCTCACCTATTTCTCACGTACCCTACCTCCATTTCTATGGGGTTCTCCAAATTTCCCCGCATATCCGGAATTCCCACTGTAAACACCTTCGCTTCCAGTGCCACTCGATCTCTCTAGCTTACTCGTAGCGATTCGGTCATTCGGACACCCGCACTGCGACGTGGCGCATCATACGCCCTTTAACACCACCAAAAACCCCGGCCGGCGCTGATAGGTACCTACCTAGCGAGTAGCGACTAGCGATGAATCCGCGCTGTGCATGGATCATAGAGCTTGCCCGGATCCCTGGCCTAGAAAGTTGACCTAGCCAGGGGCTACTTTGAAAGTGAAGTTGAGCTAAAGAAGCTACTAAAGAGTAAGGGATCAAAGGATATACATATGTACCCTAGCTAGTCCCTACCAGCCTTCTACGTACCTACACTCGTAATAAATAAGCTAGTAGTACGAGTATGTAATATGTATTGATTTGGGCACAGAGATGCACACAAACAATCCTCTACGTACGGTAGGTACGGTACGAGTATACCTGGTTTATTTCAAGTAATTTATTATTTGGGGGGTAAAATTTCTGGAAAATTTTCAATAAAATTTCAATTTGAAAAAATATTGAAAAATTTCCCATGAAATATATTTATGGGCCGGCCAGACTGGCCTGGCCAGCGCCGGCAGTTTGCACCCAGTCTGCAGTCTGCACACAGTCTGGTCTGCACCCACTCAGTCTGGTCTGGGCCCCCGGCCAGTGACTGGCCACTGCCCAACCTGCAGCCCCCCTCCCCTGCTCTCCCACCACTCCCCGCCCCACTGCCCACCTAGCGGCAGCCCGCTCCACTGCCCTCCCACCACTCCCCGCCCCACTGCCCACCCTGCACCCGCTCCGCTGACCTCCCACCATGACTCCCCACGGCCCCGCTGCCCACCCTGCATCCCCTCGCCCCTGCCATCCCCCCAATAGCTCCCCACCCCGCTGCCCACCCTGCGCCAGCCCGCTAGTCCACTGCGGCCCTCCCACCACTCCCCGCCCCACTGCCCAACCTGCATCCCCTCGCCCCTGCCCTCCCACCACTCCCCGCCCCATTGCCCAACCTGCTGGAGCCCCTCTCCCCTGCCCTGATCCCACCACTCCCCACCCCAATAGCTTACCCGCTGCCCATGCACCCCAATACCTCCCCCCCTCTTGTTGGGGGGGAGAGGGGCTACAGGCAACACTCCCCCCCGCACTGCCCGGCCTGCAGCCCCTCGCCCCTCGCCCCTCGCCTCCCACCACTGCCTGCCCCACCTCCCAATATGCACCCCGCAGCTGCCCCTCTCCCCTGCCATCCGGCCATCTTCCCCCGTCCCATTGTCCACCCTGTAGGCAGTCCCTCTCAATCTCCCCTGTCCTACCACCCCGTCCCGCCCCACTGCCCACCCTGCCCACCTTGCAGCCCCTCTACCCTGTCCTCCTACCACTCCCTGTCGGGACTCCCATGACTGCCCACCATGCAGCCCCTCTCCCCTGCCCTTCCACCACAGCTCCCCGCCCCACTGCCCACCCTGCCCCATCCCTGCCCTCCCACCAATCCCCGTCTCAGTTCCCACGCACCCCTGGTTGGACTATCCGACCTATATACGATTGTGTGCTTATAATGCTCCCAGTGGGCCTGGCAGGTCCTCAGGGTACTGAATGCAGGTGCCCATGATAGTGTGATTTCGCACCGAAACGGTGATTATAGGATTTATTTTCAGCCTTGCGTCCTTAACACCGTGGAAAATATATTATTGAGGGGGGGAAATTTTCACTATTTTTTTTTTTGAAAAATTGCGAAATTTATTCTTTGAAAAATTTTCCGGACCAGGTATAGGTACGAGTGAAAGGTTCATTAATTAATAGCTCTAGGCGTAAGTTCCTATAGTAAAACGCTTCCCTGCTCCGTACGATTTGGGGTCTCTGTACTCGTAGGAGCCTCCAGCTCCTACACGTTAATTAGTGATCACGTAGGGTACCGGCCGGAGGGCAGCCCCTATCTATACCTACCCTACCAAAATACGAGCCTATGGGCGACATAAACGGGTCTTTTTAGTGGGTTAAACTCCCACACTACCCTTGATCGACAGCCCTTGACTCAGTGGGGTCCTGTCGTGATTGGGTGCCTACCCCCAAGGCCAGTCTCCACTTTGCGGCGTCTGGTCTTCGGGACTCGAATCTCGGCTCGAAAGAGTGGGGCAGGGGTTTTTCGACCCACCTTCTCCCGGGGGTGAAAAAAAAAACGAGCCTATGGCCCCGGCCCTCCTGTAACCATCCCGTCACCTAAATACGAGCTTAGCAATACTAGTACTGTAGAGAGCTGAACGTACCAGGTAGGGTAGGTACCTATCCTACGAGTGAGCGGATAGTTAACAGAGGGGCCGAGGCAGAGGGCGAGGGCGGCCGAGAAAGCGACCGTACTAGGCAGACTAGTGCAGGTAAGACGGGTGGGAACAGGAAAGCCTGCAGCGCCAGGCGTCTCGACAGGGTGTCGTGCAACCAGGTACTTAGACGCTGGGTCCACAAGTCTTGCTACAAGTCGAAGTATCAGAATCGACTGATTTTGTCTTAGTGTTGCGGGGCGTGTGCTAAGTGGGGATCATAGGCTTGTCGCCGTGAGTGGCTCTATTTGTAATTCCTGTCGTTGCGGCCTTACTATCGACAAATTTTACTCAGAGAGGAAATCGTTTGGCTTCTAAGGTTGGCCTAAGTGACCCCTAGAGTTTGTTTAGGGCAAGGATTTCGGATATGCACAGTGGAC
Source organism: Convolutriloba macropyga (assembly GCF_964194025.1). NCBI lineage: Eukaryota > Metazoa > Xenacoelomorpha > Acoela > Convolutidae > Convolutriloba > Convolutriloba macropyga. The sequence goes on from NW_027452017.1 coordinate 5,878, forward strand.
CATCACGATTATAAGGTTTAGGTAACAGACTGGTACTACGTGGTACGAGTACGGATGATGCTTCACTACTCACTCGTTCATACCGCATACCTTCCAGCTATGGTACACAACGTATCCTTCTATTTACGATTACACTCTGGGAAGGACACATTAGTTCGACCCATCGCTTCCACACATAGCACAACATATCTTTATCTATAGTTCTCATTCTCGATTGGTATGGCCTATATGCGATGATGAACACCGACGTTGTATCGTTCCAACTCACCTTTTCCTGCTGTCCTCTTACAATCATCGCTTGTGATGCTCAGGAAATGCGGGAGGGGCTGGTCGTGGCGCGCTTCCGTAGCACGACATCCGCACGCCGTGTCGGGCTGCCGTCCTCACCGTCAGCCAGCGTCAGCACGGGTCGGGCGCGCTGGAGACCGCGACTCGGCTATCGTTCTTATTCACCGACTTAATTTTCCACTCTGAATAAGAGTTTTAATTGTAACACTTGTCGCTACCGGAAAATGAATATGTCGAAAACGGTACACGCCCGGTTTTTTCCCGGCTCTGGTGACGGTTTCGACACTCTTTTTCGCTTGTATACCTACGAGTAGACGTTTATATGGATCCCCTTAGCTTGTAGCTAGAGACCCTTTATTTTTAAAATGGTTCGAAAGGGTATTCGCATGAGTATGAAGCAGGTACACTATTGAGCAAAATTATTGGTAATCGGCCGCAACCACACTAGGTTGTCAGCGGTACTGGTACTAGGCCTTGAAACCGGAATCAAATCGGATTTCGCTACAGCCGGCGATCTCCCCCTGCCAATCCGATATTTTATGTGAAGTACGCGAAAATATGACGAAGTCATGGCGAATTTGCACTTCAGCGAATTTTTACTACATATAGAAAAAAGTAGGGGTTTGTGAATTGTGTGATGTGTGTGCGTACAGTGGCTAGTAGTGAGAGCTGTTTGGGCCAAGGGTGGGTGTGTGTGGAGGGCATACCCTGAGGGTGCTGTGGCCAGGGTTAGGGTCAATGTACCCTGATCAACCCTAGCCACGTTACTGTTTCCTCGCATGGTTCCGCTACCTACATGACTGTTGTGAGTCACTGATAGCGGTGTACGTGGCTCTACATTACAACACGGGAACGAGTGCATGGCAAACCCTCAAGGTACTCTCGAGAGCATCACCCAAGACATGCCTCTCTAGGCGAGACGGGCTCCGTGTTGGTACATTGATGGGCGTACAAAGGTTGGGTGCAACGGAAATTCGGCATGGCGGAAAATACGGGTGAGTTTTTACATGTGCATACAGAATAGCTACATGCCGTGAGCTTAACACCGCTAGCACATTGCCATGTAGTAGGTAGACTCCACAAGTAATCCAACCCCCCCCCCCCCCCCTTGCGTGACAGTGATTGCCACTCTGAGCGCAATACAATATCATACCCTATTGGCTCTAGGGTTTGCCAATAATTTTGCTCAGTAGTGTATGTGACCACCACCGCACATGTATACTCGAGTAGAGATACCGGATACCTCTATCCTACGAGTGCAGCTGTGAGGCTGCAACGCTGCAGATTATTTCCGGTGTGTAATTACCTCGTCACCTACCTACCCTAGGTAGGAGATACCCTAGGCTAGTCCCTACGAGTAGCTCCCATGCAGGAGCCAGCTTTTTTTAATTTTAAACGTTCGTAACGTTCGTACTTCGTACCACGTCAGTAGGTAACTAGGTAGGTACCTACCAACGGTTCGTACCATCGGAGTGCGGACCTCGGCCGGGGCGGGGTCACCAAGTGGGAAATTAAAACTCGCGGTCCCTCGGCCTGTGATCATGTACCAAGTGGGAAAAGTCCTGCCACAGTCGCCAGGCGACCTACCAAGCAATTTCCTGAGTCTAGCCACAGTAAGGATAGAACTTTGGTTGAGCCTAGCCACACTCGGCTTCAGTCTAACCCATGGTTGTAATCCGTATGGCCGTGCAGTTTCACAAACACAGAACGTACGGTTAACATGTACAGGTGACAAAAAGCTCCTTCCCTTCCCTTCCCACCCTTGCCTCCCCCCCCCCCCTGGCCTCCCTTCCCTCCCCTTCTCACCCTTTCCACCCCTACATGTCACGACTTCAAACCTTCTTCCATCTTAAAGCTAATGTAGTGCAAGATGGACCCAAAACTGGCTCTGATCAGCCTCTGCATTCCGCTGCTGTATCTCTGGGATCTCATGGGCCCCCCGCGACCATCGCTCGAAAAACTTTGCAAGTTAAGGGAGAGGTGGGCACAGAAGTAAGCACATGACACATGATGCACCCTTGGAATGCAGCGATATTTTTAGTCGAAGTGAAAACTACCGCCGGCTGCAGCCGCAGAGATGTTTGAGCGTGCAGGTAGTGGCCGCGGCTAGCATGCAGCTGGCTGTTGCAGTGCCTTCGTCCCCGGCTGTGCATGACTGTCCGCTGCCACTCGGCCTTTCACTGTGCATTGGACGTGAGCTTTCTAGTACCCATTAGATACCAATTAATGTACTCTGCAAATGTGCAATACCATAAGGCTATGGGATACGAAATGTTAGTGAAAAATCATCATCGTGTGTCAGCATGGTTGCAACTGTGCCACGTCGATAACCTTCGCATGAAGGCTATCATTCGTATTCAACTGGCACATGGCTGCCATACTACATGGAGTGAAGAGGCACACGCGCATTGAGGTGTTGCCCGGGGTGCAGCTTTTCACATTCCAGTGTTCTTTCGTAGCCCAACTTTTGATCTGATTCAGGAATCTAATCCAGAGCAAATCAGCGGTCGGGGAGACGCACAGGTCCTCAAGTTAATCCCCCTCACCATCTCGCTACGGACAAAGCCCAGAATTTCTCTGGCAGGTCATGCAAATTACCAATTGCAAGACGTTGCCAGCTACGGTGTATCCGATCTGCCATCAGACCGCACAGTGGGGAGGCGGGGACGCAGACCGTGCTGTTTACTCGCTAGCGCTGTCGTTTTTGGTGCATGTGAAACACGCGCACCGTATGTCTTGACGTTTCTTGTAGGCCCCACACGATGATGTTCTCATAATCCCTGGAAACAGCGTTGTCAGTTATGGGCACACGTCCAAGATTAACCATTTCCTGAAGCCATGGGGCGAACACACAGGACCCCCCCCCCCCCCCCCCCCCCGGGTCCCCCTCGTGGGGATCGCGCCCCGGCGGCGGCTGCACGGTACTCCGATGGAAATACATCAGCGGGAGACACTGATGGGCAAATGGTGCAAATAGAAGAAGCAGACGCATGTAATGTTCACGCACCTGCAGCTTCCGGCGGAGCTCCTGAACATCGGTCACCTCACCGAGCTGAATTTTGCCAGCCTTTGAGAACTCTACCCCAGTTCTGGACATGCCGGCCTGCCTGGTCACAGGCTTGGAGCCTACGATTCCGTAGTTCTTGGGCTTCCCATCGTCCTTTGGCATCAATGTCGACAACTGGTTGCCGTCCTGAGGCACAGTAAACGATGTCCGTTTGCATGCGTCAGATGGGACTGCACGCGGGAGGTGCTAGAATTGACGAAAAAGCCGGGAGACGTATCGGCCACCGGCACACAGAATCAGGCAACCTTTGATCAGCGGGTACAATGCGGTGCGGTACCTTTCTTGACAACAGGTGCGACCATTGGCCGCCTCTTGGGCGGCTCCTCTACCTCCTGTCCAGGCTCTGGCTCGGGTGTGGGTGGCCGCTGTGGAACCCTGGGAAAACACAATTGGCACCGTGCAGGATTCAGCGCCGGGGTGACAGCTGGGCCGTGGCCTGCGATGCATCGTTTCGTTTCCAAGGCACCATGGAAGCTGTTGGGCAGAGTGCAAAAGAGAAGTCTGCCTGGGATTCATCACAATGGGGAAGTCGCAATGTGGAGTACAACGCAACCCATTGACTTTGGGGGGGGGGGGGGGGGGGGGGGTTCACTTTTTGCCTGTGAATGTCTCGTAAAGAAGGTGGAGGAGCAGCACTGCAGCTGCATGGGACTCCCTGCAAACCGTCAAACCCAGGCCGAAAGCACAAGTGAGTATAGCTGCGGAGACCAGCGGCAAACAAGACCTGAACGGCCGGCGCAGCTCGCGGAGCAGAGGTCGAAAGCATTGCTGAAGTTACGCTCACCAGAATGGTGTCCTCCACCAGGTCCTCTGGGAGTGGCTGTCCTCGCCACCGGCCTGCAGAATTTCTGAATCTGCCACCAGTTGTCTTTCTTCGTACTCATGCTGTGGCCATTCTCATACGAAATGCATTTGTACTTTGTCCTGGATATGGGCAGAAATTCCCACGTCAGAGTCAGATGCCTGCGGCGTCAGATTTGGCAGCCTATTCAAGCAAGGATGGACTGATGATACTTGCCATCGACTCCAGAG
>NW_027452018.1:0-12564 GCF_964194025.1 Convolutriloba macropyga
CTACTCGTACCTACACAACAAACTCAAAATTCCCATTTGGTTCAGATTCGGTTCGACGTTGTCGTGGCGATCTGCTGGCAGCGAAGTGACCGCGGGGACGCACATACCCTTATTAAGCATCGCTCAGCGTATCGGGGTTATTCAACACACATAAACAAATGCAGCCTCGTTTGTTGTAGTCTTTCCCAGTGGTAGACTGTCGCACATCTAGTACGAGTACGCCGGGCCATCCGCCCAACCGCGAGGACCGTCCGGTTGTTCCTGTCACCACTGTATATTCCTGTGGCAACACACCCCCACGCCACTGTCCCCTCACGTTTCAGTGTCACAGAGACTGCATTCGTCAATCAGTCCCCCCCCCCTCCCCTCTTTCTTCTGTAGAGGAGAGCCAAGCCCACCGAACTGAGGCCGGGATAGGATTTTGCCGGATATCAATGACTGCCCCGGCGGGGATGGAGCAATGCCTGCAGCTCCTGCGTGGGCCGTCTGATGAGAACAGGCAAGTGCTGAACATGCCCCGCCGGCAGTGCCTCTTATCTTCCTGTCAGCCGGGTACACAACACGCCACCAAACCCCGGCGCACTGCCGAGAAACTCGGACGGGAGCAGGCCAAGCAGGCAGACAAGTCCATGCACACGGGAGGGAGCAGCGAAGAGCCGCAGCTGCGCTCTCTCTCTCTCTCTCTCTCTCTCTCTCTCCCCCTCGCCTGACTGGGAAAGATATCAACAAGTTGGAACAGCTGGAAAACAGACTTCCGCTCGGTCTGCAGGTTTGTTGGCTTGTTGTTGGCAACGAAGCTCCTTCCCCTGGGCAACGAGGACACCGTCAGGGCGGTTATCGATGCCGTGGGGTTCACCTTCCTGGAGAGACTGCTGCTTCCACTCAAGAGGCCGCCTCCTCAGGTTCTCGGCCCTCGGGCATCTGCAGTGCTCTCAGAGGGGGGGGGGGGGGGGGGGGGGGGCAACCCGTCGCTGCTGTGTTCTGCTCTACCCCGGCTCTTGCAAGGCACTGCTGCATGTAATGCGCTATGCTGCATCGCTCCAGGACGATCCCTCTCAGCTCTCTCAGGCGGCAGCATCGTGCTCGCTAGCGCTGGCGGTTCTCAGTGTGTGCACTAGGTAGCCAACCCCCCCCCCATGCACGCACTCATCCACACACACACACACACACACACGACTGTGTGTCTGTGTCGCTCCTCCCGCCCCCCCCCCTGCGCATGCACCGCCATGCATCCTAGACCCGCTCCCCAAGCCCATCCAACGTTCTCTTGTGCCTTCCACCACGTTTTCCCCTCACCACGTGCTGTTGCCCTCCGTCGATCCATCTTCTCACTTGGCGCGAATCGCATGCCCACACACTGCAATTCGAAGGTTGGACGACGTCGCGCAGGGCGCCGCTGTGAAAGGCCTCGTCCCAACCCTGGCGAAGGTGGCTCGGTCGCGAGGCGTTATCGCCGCCTTGGGGTCTGCCAGCCCGGACCAAGCAGGGGCCACGGACGGCTCCCTACAGGATGCGTTGGAGTGTCTGGTAAGCTGTGGCCCGAAGCGGCGACGCAGACGGGCGCTGTGAGTTGTTGGCAGAGGGCGCTGGGGTACTGGAGGCCTGCACAGCCGTCCTGACGGTGGGTGGCGGGCTCGACTCTCCCTGCCCTGCCCCTTCTCTTGCCTCTCTGTATCTCTCTTCCCGCATCCCGCTCGCACTTCCCTCCTGCTTGTTCCTCGTCCTTGTCCCTTCCCCTCCCCTCCCCCCTCCTTCCTGCATTTCTACCGGCCCTTCTATCTATCCGCCTCGTCTCATGCCTTGGGCCCGTCCCGGCTGCTTCCTCTCACTGTCTGTCTGCCCTCCCCCGCTTTGCCTTCACCGGAAGCCCCACCCCAACCCATGGCCGCTGCAACCGTTGCTGCCTCAACCACAGGGCATGTGTGTCCGAGCTCACTCCGCCCCGCCTCCTCAGTTTTCGTGCATTACCTCCTAACAGGCGCCAGCCGACGAGGTTGGCATGGACTGCTTGGCACTGTGCCTGGACCTCCTGCAGTGTCTGCTGGCGCCCCACGGCGGTGACCGCAGCGCTCTTCCCGCAGCTGTCTGCACGAGTGTGGGAGCATTGGCAGGTCTCCTCGACATCCCGATAGGCGCCCCGCAAGGCAAACTGCAGGATGGGAAGCCGGACGCCGCCCGGCTTCAGCTGGAGGCGCTGCACACCCTCAACTTGGTCTTCCCCCTTCCTCAGGGAAGCTCGGAGCTCGCTGCGGCCCTGCTGGCCGAGGCCCGAGGCGACGAAGGGTCATGTACATGGGCGGCTTCCGCGCGGCGTGGCCTCCGCACACTCCTAATTGGCGCGGGTAGGGTTGGTGCAGCGCCACGCCACTCTACACCTAGTAGCCGGCATGGCAGAGCTACTCGGACCTGCCTGGCTAGCAGGCGAGAGTGACGTGGACCCTTTCTTCCAGGCCCTTGTGGAGGTTGTCAAGGTGAACAACAGCACTGCTCCTGGCCCCCACACACCACCCGCAAGCTCTGCTGGTGCAGACAAGTCCATCATGCATCCCCCGCCTCACACGCCTGTGATGTGTACATGCCTCTGTGTGTGTGTTAGGGTCTGTGTCTGAGAGAGAGAGAGAGAGAGAGAGAGAGAGAGGGCTTGCGGTGGCGGCTGTGGCCTGCTGCCACAGCAGCACGCAAGCTGGTAGAGCCATTACTCCGCCCCCCTTCCGCCTGCGCTTTCGTGTCCGTGATGTGTGTCTGCAATGGTTAATTGCAGGTGGAGACCGCCGTGCTGCTCCACGACCTGCTGGCTCCGCCCCACGACGTCCCTCCCACGCACGAACGAACCGCCGCAACGGCCGAGTTCCGCCCTGTCCAGGCCAGAAGGTCGCCCGACAGTGACAGCGATGATGAGATGGGCGGTGGTGGCACGGACGGCGAGGCATCCCCCTCGTCGGGGTCGGCAGGTGCAAGGCGCTCCCACGAGTCCACTCAAGGCCCTGGCCAAGGTAAGAGTTTCGGTTACCCGCTGGGTCACCGCTGAGGGGGATGGGAGGGTGTGGCAGCCGCAACCCCAAGTCTTGTGCCCGCCGCCTGGGTTGCACTGTCCTCGGGCATCCGCTTACCTTCCGGCACTTTTTCAATGGAGCGTAATCATACACCTCTGATGGGTGCAAGTCTAACTCACGCTTCCCGTCCCTCTGATCTCTCTTTCCCACAAATCCTGCGCCCTCCCTCCTCCCCATCGCCCGACCGCTCGTGTGCGACTGCGGAATCTCCTCATGGCTTGCGATTCACCGGAAGGCGAAGAGGCGGCCGTGGAGGCGGTCGACGGAGCCGCTCGCGCCCGGCTCCTGCTCCCGTCGTGCTTCTGCATACTGGAGGTAACAGTACATGTCCGGCCCTGCTGTGAGCAGAATTCCTCGCACACGGTGCAGTGATTTCACCCCATCAGTGCAACCGTCAGCAGCAGTGTCTAGCCCCCCCCCCATGCTGTCTGCGAGTAGTCAGTCATGATACTCTGCCGCCGTTTCTTCTCGTGTGTCCTTTCACTTCCCGTTTATACTCACCCCATCCCCTGACAGATGCCCCCTTGTCCCGCCACCAACCCATGCCTTGGTGGGTCCAGGCAGCCGTCGCAGTTCTGGTGCTTACTGCGGGGGGTGAGACTAGCAGCGGCGCTATTCCTGATGTCGAGGCAGCGGTCGCCGTCAGCGAGGCTGTAGCAACCCGGGCCATGAAGAGCATCTCCGAGGCCGTGGACACGGTTCTGCAGTACCTCGAGGACGTGAGCCTGACCGGCGACTCCGAGCCCGCGGCAAACGGCGCCTCTGAGGCAGAGGCGGACCCGGTACCCCTTGCTGCAGTCCGCCTGCTAGGATGCTTCGCTGTTGAGGCGCCCACCGCCTTCGAGGCTCGCATGTCCCACCTCCTGCCGTTCCTGCTCCGCGTGCACGGAGGCATTGGGGGCGCTCCTGCCGGCACGCGTTTCCTACTCCCTCTCCTCAGTGCCGAGGTGGCATGCGCAGACGACAAGGGAGCCGCACCCCCGGAACCCAACACCACCCTCGCGGCACTCCGTAGCCACGAGGTCGCTCGTGCGGTGTGTACATACATTACCAAGCTAACAGAGGAGCTGTGTGCATCACAAGGCGAGCCTGGGGTTGCCGGCCAGCGGGGGGCATCCACTGCCGACGACGAGAGCTCCCTGGCAGATGCGGCAAACGTGCTGCGGTACTGTCTGAGTTCCTGCACAAATGCAGAGTACGGTGATGACCAGCTTTGTGCCGCTATCCGAGGGCTGTGCTTGTGGTGCGGCGTCATGGCTGCTGGGGCCGGGCATGCTGACGCTGCTGATCGCATTGAGCACCCCAGCGAGGCAGCGGGTACCCTTGAGGCGGCACACAAGGAGGCCGCTGAGCGAGGCGTTGCGAGAGCTGAAGACAACACAGGCGGTGCTGTGCGGGTCAGCGCCATCCTGTCCGCTGGCGGCTCGGTTGCAGCGGCGCTCTTGGCCTTCCACCAGCCGGCTGCTGTGACCCCATCAGCAGCACATACAGGCTGGACTTCGAGGGACTCTGTGGCGGCTTGCACAGCGGTCCTCGATGCCTGTGCGTTCTGCTGTCCAGTCATCACACCCTCCGAAGGCTGTGGAACCTCCTCCCTGTCTCAGCCACACCTGGAGCTTGCACCGGCGTTGATGCCAAACTCGCACGCCACTGGAAGCCGCGAGCTGTGGGACTCGCTGCTCGGGCTGGCGGCAGCTTGCGCCGAGGCCTGCAGTGACGCTTTCTTGCCGGCAGCGATGAGTCACCCTTGGGCCCGGAAAGCTCAGGTGGTGATCGAGCGAGGAGGGAACGTGGCCCAGCAGCTTCCACCCAACCATTCCTTCTCCCTCCTGTCATTCCTGCAGCGCCTGAAGACCTAGCAGCCGGCTCTGTCTTTGTAATTCAGCCGTTTCTTCACTCACACAGTTTCTCGCTCAGTCTGACAGTTACTCATGTCGGGTGAATCCCTCTCTCCTTGCAGCCCCGGCTCTTTGCATTTGCAGCCGCCCATCTCAGACCTGTCTTGACACCCACCACTCCTCTCCCTGTCCCCGCTCTGCCCCTGCTACCGACTGCTCGCATAGCCGTGCAAGCTGGATGCAACACCACTCATGCAGTCATTCAGGAGGCGTCGTCAATGCGATGCAGCTTTGGAGTGATGGGCGCGCAGGAAAATGATGAGGAAAACGGTTGTGTTTGTTTAAAAGCTTGGGGTCGTCGTCATGTACGATCCAAAGAAATTCAGATTCCGTTCTGTAGGTGGGTTCGATCCAGCCAAATGAAGGCCAGTAAGAATGGTTCAAGTGAATGTATGAGTGAACATGTGCAGAGATGTAAGGTATATACGGTGGCGCTCATCCGCGTGCCAAAAATATGTCTTATCTACGGCTCCTGATCGGGGCATGCGGTTTGAATGCTGTTGAGGGTGGTCGTGTTGGAGGAGCTCTCGAAGAGGTCGGTGCCGATCACCAGCTGGGTCTCTTCCGACGAGTCGAGCCAGGTGTTGAGAGCGCCCATCTCAACGCTGGAGAAGCCGGTGGGCAGCTCGAGCGACTCCAGGTTGGGGAGGTAGCCCAGGTAGTTGGTGAAGTCCAGCGGCATGATCAGGCCGCCAAACACGCTGTCGTTGCTGAGGTCGATGGACTTGACGGTCCCGGCCCTGTCACCGCCGCCAAAGCAGGACACGCCGCGGAAGTTGCACACGTTCAGCACGTATGGGGTCCAGCTGTCCAGGGCAGCCTCGACGACGGGCTCGCCGCAGAACTCCTCCTTCCAGTGCAGCAGGGCGGACTGCTCACTGCAGCCGATCTCCACCTCCAGCACCTGGGTCACGTCTGCCGATGGGTCGGGGTGGATATGGCCGGCGCTGATGCGCAGGATGCCGGGCTTGCAGGCGCCCTGCATGGAGAGGCCGCAGTAGACGGTGCGGTTGGCCACAGGGGAGTCGGCATCAATGGGGTACTCCTCGCTGATGGCGCTGTCCAGGTGGGTGGTGAAGACGTCAGCGGCATCGCCCAGCACCTCGCAAGTGACCTCGTGTACCTCCAGGCAGTCGATGGGCTCCACCTCCAGGCTGATGCCGGTGTCGAGGGTGGCCTCGTCCCCATACATGTCCTGGTACCAGGGGGCCTGAATGGTGGTGCCGTCGTAGGACAGCCAGCCACGCATGACGCGCCCACTGAAGGCGGGCTTGGAGTCAGCATGCTTGGCGACCGGGTCGGTGCTGAGGGTGAGGTTGCCAGTGCCCATCAGCACGTGGTCGTCGCCCTCCTCCACCTGGCCATCAACCACGGTCAGCAGCACCTCGCAGTCGGAGCGGTCGTTGATGGTTGTCCTGGCATAGCGCACGATGGTGTTGAAGGAGCCCAGGACGTCGACATCGCCATCTCTGCGGATGGTGCTGCCGCTGCAGCCTTCCTCAGTGGCGTTGGGAGGGCAGGAGTAGAAGTCTCCGGTGGCAGCGTTGGAGAACTCCATGCAGTCAGACTGCCAGGTGTAGTACAGGCGCTGGCCAGTGGCTTGCACGGCGTCGGGGTCGTTGACCACCGCCTCCAGCCTCACCCACTCCACACACTCCAGGCCGCACTCCAGGGTGTCGACCTCGCAGATGTCAGAGAAGTCCTCCGCGTTGGTGATGTGGTTGGTCTCTGTCCAGTTGGAGCTGCCGCTCGGGCGGTAGACGGCCCTCAGGGACTCCACATACGGGGTGCGAGCAATCTCGGGGTTGATCTGCAGAATGGCCTCTGCCTTGGTGATGATCAGCTGCTCGCACACCTTGACCTCGGTGGTGCCCTGATCCCAGTTGTCTTGGGCCAGCAGGCAGATGTTGGCACTGCAGGTGGTCTTGTTGTCCAGGCAGCCGGCGCTTGTGAAGTACACGGAGACCTCCTGGGCAGCGTCCAGCGTGCCGCATGTGGTGGAGGGGTTGTTGTCATCCCTTCCACAGGTGCCGCTGCAGGAGGTGGAGGTGCACAGGCAGCCATTGGACACGTCGGCTGGGCAGGCCTCGAAAGGGCCTCCCCCGGAGGTGGAGCCCTTCTGAAGCTGGAAGTCAGCCACCCCCTCAGCATCCTCCACCACCCAGGTGTATGTGACGAAGGAGTACTGGGCATCCAGGTCGCGCAGACCACCGGTGACCAGAGAGCGGCGGGGCTTGGAGGGGTTGAGATTGCCCTCGCGGTCCCTGGTGCAGTCCTCCCCGGCGCCTTCATCGTCGCTGTTGTCACCCGTCAGGGCGTCGCAGAAGTCGATGACGGGCTCGCTGATGGTGAGGAAGGTGATGGCCGGCGGGCTGTTGGCGGTGAGGGCGGCGAGGCGGGTCTCCTTCAGCACCAGCGTCACAACGGACTGGGTGCCGGCAACCAGGATGAAGGGCTCCGAGATGCCGGTGTACAGGGCGTTGGCCTGCTCGCGGCGCTGGTCGTACTCCTCATCGGTTGTGCGCTCGTTGGCGGCGATACGCTTCTCGGTGGCGTCGGCGTGCAGCAGGACTTGGTCGGGCGAGCCGGGCAGGCTGCCGATCTGCCCTCTCCACACCACCGTGCCGTCAGCGTACACAACTTTCCTGAGCGCGTACATGAAGCTGCCCACCCGGTCGCCGTAGTCGCCGGTGTCGGTCTTCTTGCGGGCACGGATGTACAGGAAGTTGATCTTGTCGATGTAGGACTGCGACTCGTCGCTGGCCTGCAGCAGCCTCCTGTTGCCGGCAGCAGAAGCGGGCTCCAAGGCGAGGGTGGGTGGGGGGAAGGCGACAGTCACGTCAAGGGAGGCGAAGCCGTCGTTGCCGACCACGGGCTCTGTGTAGACGGAGGGAGCGAACGCCTCGGGCGGCGGAGCAGGGGCGTTCACGGTTTGAACCCCGACAGGGCCCAAGTCCGAGGCTGGATCAAAGGCGATGTCGCTGATGGTCAGGGCCGGGAGGTCGAGGTCGTTCCCACCAGTAGGGCGAGCAGCTGGGCGGTAGTAGTTGTCGGGGAGGGAAGAGGAGGGGTGACCAGCATGCGGGCTGTTGGTGCAGTTGATCAGAAGAACGCCCAGCACCGTCACGGCAACGAGGAGGGCAATGGAGGTGCAGCTGCAGACGCTGCCCCAAACGGTCAGGAGCGTGGGCGAGCAGCAGACGACTCCTCCGGCGGCAGCCTTGGGGGTCCGGCGGCGCTCCCGGGGGCTCTCCTCACTGCGGCGTGGTGTGCGCCTGTTGCTTTTCTTGGTGCTCGCCCTCCCTGTCAGAGGCGTCTTCAACCCACCATGCTCCGATTCGTCCGAGAACGAGTCCTCGCTGGGCACTTCCAGGCTGAGGTGACGAGGATCACCGTGGCCGCCGGAACTCCTCCGCCTGGCGCCACGCCCCTTGCCGTAGCCCATCTCCAGGACTACATCTTTCTCTCCGGCTGCCTCCATTGCTGTATTGATCGGCACGTTAAACAGCAAAGCCTCTTGTGCCTCGTGTGTGTGTAGTGGCTGAGCAACTGCCAGCTTTGGCCTGCCGAGCCGCTCGTTATGTGCAGTCCTGGCTGTCTCCCACGTTTAAATATGCCGGAGTACGAACACATTTGGGCACAGCACCCGCAGGTGATCTATGAATCACCGGCTGCGAGGCAATACCCCGCGTCATATTCCCTAGGACCGCGGGAATGTTTGTGTAGATCGCACCTTACGTTGTCCCAACTCCCACGCATGTACGAGTACAAGTTTTCAAGTTTCAAGCACGCGACCCGCGAGCCGCGTACCTACTGTACAAACCATTGCACGTTGCAAGTTGCAACCCTCATACGTGGCTGCATGTACGTACGCTACCCTACCGGAGCATGTCAATGAGGGGGTACACCGTACATGATCATAGTCAGTTGGGCATATGGGATTGGCAGTAATTCTGGCGGTATGGCGCGACGCGAACTGGTCAATCAGAATGTATTTCTTGTTTGAGGACACCACCTCTTGCGCCCCCCCCCCCCCCCCCCCCCCCGGAATGTACTGTTTTTTCGTAGCTACTCGTAGAACAACACGTGAAGAAACGCGGAAAAAAAACCTCTGAAAGCATGTGCCAGGCGAGTCTACTCACCAGTATGCGGCGGTCGCAGCATGCATGCGGATGCCTGCATGCAGCGCACCTAGTTGCACTCTTCACGTCTCACTGCCTGTGTATCTGATCCGCACATGGTGCAGCCCCTTTGCTCTCTGGCGGGTATGATCGACAGCTGTGGAATGCCTCTAATCAGCATGATCTAATGCTGCATCACAGTCATCTGTTAGTGGTCATACATAGGCTCATACGCATGGTCACCACCGCGCCACGTCAGCGCCCTGCAGGGCGGCCAACTGCCAAGTGCCCCTTACCGTAGTACCCTGCCGCCCCTCTTTCCACCGTTCTCACTTCTAATTTCTGCTGTTGCGCGTGCGCGCCCAATGCAGCGGCCGGGCAAATTTTCGCCCTTGCAGCTCCACGATGTCGATCTCTCGCAGTCGTCTGACTCTCGACTGTCACATGCACTGCAGTGCAGTTTGAAGCTGCGGCCTGGCCTGTCTGCAACGCCCTGGACACACCCTCACGACACTATACCCTACCAACTCTGCAGCTTAATTCTTCGACTGCCACAGCGCGGGGATGATTTGAACAGCCCTTGCCCGCACGTCCGTCCACTGCAGCAGTCCGCATGCCTGCAGGCGCTAGCGAGAAGTCATGCTTGATCGACTGGTTCTGCCAAGCTTACTAGCGCCGTGGCCTGCTTCAAGTTCGACTGCATGTTGCCACAGCGCGTGGGCGATTCACACCTCTTTGTTCTCAGTCTGCTGACTTACTGCCTCAGTGATGCTGGTTATACGCGGTTGCTGCAGACCCTGACTGCCAGCCCCCCCCCCCCCCCCCCCTGCCGGCCTATCGGTCGCCTGATCCGCAGGTAGGCAGGCACTGGGCAGTGACAGGGAGGTGGACTGCCCCCTAATCGGCCCTCACCGCCGCCCCGGGCATGCACCTCAGCTGTGAATATGTGTATATACACCTAGCTGTTCCATTTGTAGGCAGGTGCAATCATTAATTATGTTGCCCGGGCCGGTGGCGCACCACAGCGCAAGCTTTCGACTGGCCGTCTGGTGTTACCTTACTCTAGTGGACGTCTTGGTGGCAGCCAGCTCTGGTGGTAATGTTGCACCTGTGCGTTAAGCACCAGCTGCAGCTATGTAAGCTGCAGCTATGTTTTAAGCCCCCTCCCCCCCCCCCCCCCCCCCGCGCCGGCACCTAATCGTAGATGGTCGTCCTATGACTCGTCAAGTTAATTGACGACTGAGATCACGATGAACAACAGCATGAGCTCGTAAACGCGTGGGAACGATGTGTGTTGAGCTTGGAGGCCTAGGGTTGTTGCGGTGCCAGCACCGCCTAAGTAGTTGAGTAAAAGCTTCCAAATATCCTGGAAGCGAGGAAGCTGAGACCATGCAGTGCCTTGGGAGTTGTGCGGGCCTGATCCCGGGAATTGCCAGTCTATGGTTCTAGTACAGACTGGTGTTGTGCAGCTGACTGAACGGTCAACCCAATTCGGCAATCTGGGCAGGGTTTGGGCAAGTTGTGTTCCGCGCCATGGACTACACGGCCGCGATGGCCTTGATGTCCCTTAATGTATATACCACACCCTTAATTGCCTGGCGTATAAGTTTTACTACTACTTCTAGTTCGCACCCTCTGGTTAGTTAGACGTGTCGTGCTTAGCAATAAGGGTATTTTGAGTTCCTCTTTTGAGAGTGTCACATTGCCTGCCTCCCTGTTCCTCCCCGCCCTCCTTTTCTCCGGGAGAAAACAGGTTTCGAGACAGAACAAGAGATGTCACCACAATGGCCGAGCATGCTACTCGCGGGCTCAGCGTTACATTTGGTACTAGTACGAGTACACCGCGATGAGTGGGTACACTGTATTGTACACTACAGTCTACAGTAGTACTGAAGTCTCCCTTATTACAAGTTGGGTACTCCAGATGTGTTTTCAGCCCCGGGAGAAGGTTAGAACTTTGATGTGTTACTACGCGTTGTCGCAACGTAGGGTACACGTGTTTGCACAAATTATGCGCGCGAAAGGTCTCATGTAGGTGCCAACTGCCAATTCCCCCCCCCCCCCCCCCCCCTCTGCCCCTCTCTAGGTGGCCCCCCTCTACCCCTCTGACCTGTAGCGCTACTAGTAGCCGGTACGAGTACGGTCTCATTCCGGACTGCCCCCCACTCCCCAGGCCCCGGCCCTCCTATTACCATCCCGTCACACCTCTAGAGCAGGACCCTCCTGCCTCTACTAGGGCTAGTAGAGGGAGGAGTGGGTACGCTAAATATCTACCTTGGATCAATATCTACCTTGGATCAATCTTATCTTTATTCATCCAGTTTCAACATTAATAAATAAATACATGTATTTTTTCAGTACATATTGACATCTGGGGGATGAGGTCTACCTCCCTTTCTCTATACATTGATCTATGACATATTTACACAGAGCATATTCATAACCTACCCTATTAGCCATTATGATAAAATAATAATGATAACTTCCAGTTAAATAAATAGTTATATCGCAGATGCGATGACTAGGTACGATAGCGGATGGACAACCTCCGTGCTCACAAGTGTGCTATAGCTGACTTTCTATCTGATGTACAGAGAGATAGGTGCAGTAGTGGCAATATACACATACATGAACAGATAGGTACGAGTGCACGCCCGGATAGATATCCCATCCATTTAAAAGAATCAAGATGTGATAATAATATTAAATAATAGTAGTAGTGGCAGTAGCAGTAGCAGGTTTTTATTAGATATTAACTTCTTCTTGCACAAGTAGGTCTATCAAAGCATTACTACACCCACCACCTGGACAGCAGTGCGGCCGGCTCCGCGGCCCACATGAAATCTGAAACCCTGCCGGAACATAAGGACATCTCCACACCCTGTGACCTGTGCACGCCACGCGTGCAACGCATCCCCATACGTGGACGCTCAAGCCGTCAAGTGGGGATCCAATACAATGAAATATGCTACCGACACGCATCACTGCACACTGGAGTGCACATCAGGTCCAATTGCTTTTCGCATGGTCTTCTCAGTTCCTTCTATTATTATTTATTTTACTACCTTATAGTATTATTATTATATACCTACTTGTCTCCCTTGTTATTTTATCATATCCATATCTTGCTTATTTGTCATAACTGTCAACCGCGGTTGGAGGACGGAGATGGGCAAGGTACATCTGCCAGTACCCCCCGACAAGACGCGCCGTGGAAGTAGTATCCTGGCAATTCGGTACAATTGTCATGCGGCTGTCGGGCACTCGAAACCCTCGCTGACTCCCGCGGGCCGCGGCCCCTGAAAAGTTAGGGATCGATTGGAATAGAATGAACTGGACCTGATTGGACGTACATTGGACCACCCCCTGAAAAGTGTTAAATTTGGGTACTTGCCCCGCGGGATCGAGTACTCGTGCAGTACGTGCTGGGCACCGGCCTTCTTGATCGAATCTCGATCGATGTTCAGAGGTGCACACAGTAGTTTACTGTTT